>NC_062189.1:1476938-1479438 GCF_912470025.1 Vespa velutina | reverse complement strand
CGTTGTTAACTAACGCTTGCGCATCATCTACCGAGAAAGAAAAACGGTACTCTTATTCTAACTTACTCGAGAACATAATAAGCGAGATTCTTCTTAAAACTTTTTATCTACGTTGTCCTGGTTTAAAGAAAAATAGATTTTTTTTCTTTTTTTCTTTTTTATTTTTATCCTCTTTCGAATTAATAAGAATAACATAGATCCGATATATTACATTCAATTTCATGATCGAACGTTGTTACTCATACTTACGTATTCATATACGTTCGTTCGGTGGATGTTACAGATTTTTTCTTTTTCTTTTTTTTCTTTTTTATTTTTTTTTTATTTTTCTTTTTTTTAATTTTTTTTTTTTTTTTTTTTTTTTTTTTTTTTTTTTTTTTTTTTTAATAAAAATCAATAGTGAAAGAGCTAGATAGATAGATAGAGAGAGAGAGAGATAGAAAGAGAGAGAGAGAGAGAGAGAGAGAGAGAGAAAGAGATAGAAGAAATAATATCGCATAACTTAATATTTGTAATTTTTTTATTCTTACGTTATCACGCTGTGCGGCATGTTAATGAATTAATAATTTTTTGTAAAAATCAACAGAGAGAAAGAAAGAGAAAAAGATAGAAATCGAGATGGAGGAAAGAATATAACATGTAATTTTTCTATTCTTATATCATCACATAGGGCTATGCGGCATGTTAATTAAAATTATTCGAAATTTATTCGGAAGTTATACATTTTCTTCGATACCATTCTCGCTATTAATATTACCAAATGCATATATGCATGTTATACATTTCCTTTCCTAATAATTTATCGCAGACGTTAAATTGGTAATGAAGTAGCGCATTCGTACATAGATTAAATTGTAATTTACGAGTAGAATACGTGCATGAAATTTACGTCTACTGAAGTGTGAAATCCCCCCTCCCTCTCCCACCCTCCCCCCTCACCTACCGCCTTTTCTCTTTTACCGTTTTGTTTTTGTATTTATGTGTTCAAGATAATTTTAAAATTGAAACGAAAACTATAATTCATCGATTAATAACTGAATGTTTCAATTTCAATCGATTCGAGATCGTTACTTCTTCAATAAGTTAATTGTAATAAAGTGAAACAGATAGAATTTAATCTAAACAAAAAAAAAAAAAAAAAAAAAAAAAAATAAAAAGAAAAATAAAAAAGACAAACAAAATTCTTAAGTAATTTCTCTTTCTTTTTTACTCTATATTGATTGACATCAATATCTTATAACGATAAAATTTTTTATGATTTAAAGTAAGTAATATTCTACAAATCATTGCTCTTCATTGATTTCAATCGAGATATCATCATCAAGGATAACAAGCGTTTATTGGAAGATAATTGATAAATTAAAAATCGAGACAATAAATTGACATTCCTGTTTTATTACAATTAGTTAAACTACAATTGATTATTTTATCATTTGTCATTAATTAAGAAGTGAATATATTTTTTTAAAGCTAACACACGTGTCCGATTAAAAAGAAATTAAATTATAGAAATATGATTAGAGATTACTTTAATTATTTTTATATATTACTATTCGTGTATAACCCAGCGAATGTTGAAACATAAAGACATAAAGAAACTTCGTATTTAACAAATGCTCATTATCTATTGAACTCAATGACGAAAACATCAAAGAGATACACCTAATTCATAATACTATATGTATAAATGAAAGAATCAAGATAAATACAGATTCTATTATTTGCAACAACCATGCATTTGGATTCTTTCAATATGATACATCACAAAGAAAAAAAGCATACATTAAAGCAAACGACATTAATCGAAATAACTAACATCGAGATATTCTAATTGAAAAGTTTCCTGTCCCACAAAGAATCATACGTTTTATGTAATAACATATTGCATAATACACACGTTAATACATGCAATATCGAAATAGAGAAAAATATTTATATATATATATACATATATACAATGCAATTTCATCGAAATGAACGAGCAACCATCGAAGAAATTCGTTCAGATGGAAAAAGGAGGAAAAAGAAAGGAAAAAAAAGAAGGAGAGAGAGAAAAGAGAGGACAAAGGAAAGGAAAAATGAAAATGACCAAATGGTCGAGTGAAATCGTAATCGAGTAGACGAGTAATGGGAAGGTAATGAAAGAGTGCGATAAGAATGAAGGGAACAGTGGAAAGTGGTTGATGAAAAGGTAAAAGAATGATCTAAGAAAAGAGAAAAGTAGCAAAGGGATGAGCTCGTTCGATAATTGGTTCTCAAAGTAGCCCTTTCTCTTTTCTATTTCTTTCTTACCTTCTATCATCGGTCATGGTATTCTAGCCACGGGCTATGCATTAATTCGGGAACGATCCCGCGGGAGGAATAAGGAATACTGTTATAAGCAAGGAGTACGTTGCAACCGGCTCTATCTCTTTCATTCCCTCTTTCTCTTCTTCCTCATACCCTTATCCTTCTACGGATAATTGCTTACGAGTTTACCCACTGTCTAGATCTCATCAGG
>NC_062189.1:1471229-1476738 GCF_912470025.1 Vespa velutina | reverse complement strand
CTTTCTCTCAATATATATATATATATATATATATATATATATATATATGATTTCGTAGTATATGATATATTTCTCAGAATTTGTTAGAAAAATTGTCGAGAAAAAAAAAAAAAAGAAAAATTGTGTGACGATATATCGAGAAAGATGGAGATAAGATTACGTTTTGGAAAAATTAGTTTCTCTGCTTTTTTTTTTTTTCTTTTTTTTTCTCATTTCTTTTCTTTTCCCTTCTTTTTTTTTTTTTTAATGTCGTACGTCCGTCGGCTCCGGAGAAAAAAAGGAAAGAAACAAAAAGAAATAAGAAAATAAAACAAAAATATCTCATATGCATGATTGCAATGCGAGCCATTCTTGTATTTCGCTTATCCTCCAAGGAGAAAATCCTTTTTCCATTTCGTGGAATTGAAAGATTAATAAATGTTTTTTTGTCTGCATTTGTCCTAAAATCTATCGTTCCTCCGCACACAATCTTCGTCCAATATTTTTTATTTGCCTTCTTTCCTTCTTTTTATTTTTTCTTTTTTTTTTTTTTTTTTTTTTTTTTGTTTCAAACGTCGAGTCTCACCTACTTTAAACGAATATTTTGTAATTATCGTAAAATAATGGCGACTACTTTTCCGTATAAATCGAAACGGCAAATTCGAGAGGATGATAATCGAATAATATCAATTTGATATATCGATCGATCGATAATTAATATCTAATTCAAGTTATCAATCTTTCGGATATGATTAGCTTTTTTCTAACCAAAAAAAGAAAAAAAAAAAAAAAGAAAAAAAAAAGAATAAGAGAAAAAAAGAAAAGAGCAAAAAAGAAAGAAGAATTTAAAATAAATTTACACAATGCAAATGTCAAATAAAGTCGTAAAAAAAAGAAACTATATGTTATATAGATCGATCTAATAAGATCGATAATTATTTCAAATAATTTCATGATCATTTATTGATCGATATTTGTGAAAGCTTGTTCGTCATTGGTCGGATTATTGTTGTCAGAAAAACATTCGTTTGTTAAGCCCTAAAAGAAAATTACGAAGAACTTGATACCTGTTACAAGGATTCGTCACTAGATGGCACCAGTGTCAACGTTCAATCGTGAACCTGTAATATACCGACCTCCCACTCTCTATATTTTGTTCACGTGATCAAGTTTGTATTTCGTCGGTATACGTATTCGACCAATGGCGGATGGCGATTCACACGGAAGGCATGTATTTTTGTATACATATTATAATCATTAGTTTCATTTATTATTTCAAACATTTTCTTTACTTTTAAATTAATTAATGTGTCTACAAATATCGAGTAAGATTTTCAATGGATAAATATCGAAATTTTTTGTACAATAAGGTTTATATACATAAACGTTCTATATGTATATATATATATATATATACGCGGTAAGATAAACGTAAACGAGTAAGTACTTGAAAACTTTTATTTAATTTTAATTAAGCGTTTATTTTATTCTAACGATTTATTTAAACGTATTACGCGTTGTCGTAATGACGATTAGATATTTTATTATATTGTTTAATCGTTCGAAGACAATATAAAATTATTTTTGTTGAAATTCAATCGAACATATGAAACGTTCAAAATCGTTCGATAAGATTGAAAGTTCCCTCTTTTTTTGTTTTTTTTTTTTTTTTTTTTTTAAATAAGTAGTCATGTAATTTATTTGGATTGTGAGAAAAGGAAGTTCGAATGTTTTCATCGAAATATTATTGCATTGGAATATTGTTCAGATGTAAATAGGTTATGTCGTTCGATTTGTAAGAACAATTAATTCTAATTACGTTAGATTATATTATTTGATTAAAGGTAATATTTTAATTTTTATATCATTGATTCGTTAATTAAAATTATCAACAACTTAATTAAAATTATCTTCTCTTTCTCTCTCTCTCTCTCTCTCTCTCTCTCTCTTTCTCTCTGTCTTTTTCTCTCTTTCTATATATATATATTTATATATATAGGTATATATAAGTTAGAAATAATATTAGAATGACCTTTTTTTATGAATATTAACATCAGAATAATTTTATAAATTTCAAATTGAATCTTATATATTTCAATATAAGTAGACACACACGTACACAAGCAAAAATACATTTGTAATAATCTATAGATTGAGATATGTAAAAAATAAATATATAAATATGTAAATATTGTATAGATATAATCTTAATACTTACTTTTATATATATATATATATATATATATATATATATATATATATTAAAATTATATTTTATATATATATATATTAAAATTATATTTTATATATATATATATTAAAATTATTAATATATATATATATAAGTATATTGTTTTTCTAAAAAACTGTAATTAATAATATAATTAATAATTTCCTTTCTATTTATATTCTAGAATAGACAGAAAGAGAGACAAAGAGAGAAAAAGAAAGAAAGAGAGAAAGAGAGAGAGAGGGAGAGACAGAAAGAGAAAGAGAGAGAGAGAGAGAGAGAGAGAGAGAAGCATTGAGGAGAAAATTAAAAAAAAAAAATTTTCTGGGAAGCTGCGTATTGCGATTATGTTCGTATGTGCGGGTGTATGGCCCACGCATGATAGAAAACCCACGCCTCTCTTAAGACGAGACGCGTCAGCTGCGTAAAGAGCCGTAGGCTAGATATTATACAAACATATACATAAATATATAGATACATATATATATATATATATATGTATAGGTATTTTTTCACATAATCTATGCATAGGTAGGGATAGAAAAAAAAGAAAGACACAGAGAGAGAGAGAGAGAGAGAGAGAGAGAGAGAGAAAGAGAAAGAGAACTAAGACTAAGGTTCATACACTTCCTTAGCCTTTGTCCAGCCATAATAATTGTCCAAGTGGTTGAACATCGACAGACTATCAGTTCTCTTATACGTAAAGCCACACCTTTTGCTCGATTGTAAATCGATCGATCATTTATCGATTATTATCTATCTCTCTCCCTTTCTTTTCTCTCTCTCTCTCTCTCTCTCTCTCTCTCTCTTTCTTTCTCTTTTCCACTTTGTCTATCTCTCACATTCCGAATAAAATCTTACATATATATATATATATATATATATATATATATATATATATATATATATATATAGTAAGTACTTAGATCTCACGATGAAAAATATCTCGCGAGAGAGAAAAGAAAGATCACGGAAAGAATGAAAGAAGAAGTGGAAGAAAAAGGAAACGAAGAAGAGAGAAAAAAATAAGAAAAAATAAAAAAGAAAAAAGCAAAGATTTCGAAAGTTATGAAAGAGTTAGACGTTCGAGTAGATCCGACGAATGATTTACGAAAACGAAAGTGTTAACCAAGAATAATATTTATATTCTATCTAATATAGAGTAGATAATTACTATGTATTTTATATTTTCCCTCGTGTAAATATGGTAATACACGAAGTCTATTTTAACTCCTGGTATGATTATTAAACGTGATCGTGAAGCGTGGGCGATTAACAATACATTGGGGACCTATTATATTCTTTTTATGATTCAATCGCCCACATTCGAATCTCGATGATCTCCGTACCTGTCTACTTCCATTTTGGCAATATTTTCAAACTAAATATCTTATATACATATATATATGAGTAGGCTATATATATAGATAAGTCTCTCTCTCTTTCTTTTTCTCTGTCTGTCTCTGTCATGTATGTGTGTATGTGCGTATGGATATATAGTAAACTGAAATCTATGAAGTGATCACGAGTCTCCGTAATTAATTTTTCCGTTATACCTAACCATGTAGATATCATTCGCAAGTACAAATGCGGCCACGACAAGGGCAACGACTAGGTTTGCTTGTTAAAAACACGTACACGTACTAATACATATATACACATATTACACGTATATATATAGATACAGACACAAATGAATACAGTTAAAAAGCAGGACACGGACGAGCAGGGAGAAAGCTCGCGAGAGGGAAGCATTTCATCGTACGTATCGAGTCCAACGGAGAAACTCGAAATTGGAAAAGCGGCTGGTCCAGAAGCAAGCGAAATTAATTGAAGTCTGACGAGTGGGAGGCTCGATTCCGAGAGAAAGAGGAAGAGAAAGAGAGAGAGAGAGAGAGAGAGAGAGAGAAAGAGAAAGAGAAAGAGAGAGAGAGAGAGAGAGAGAAAGGAAAAGAGAGGGCAAAGGTCGAACAGCATCGACGCGTGCGGGATACAGAAACGGCCGAATCCGGAAGTATAGTAGGAGTAGCACGTTTGACGGGGTTGTAGGTGGCAAAAAGAAAATGATTTTAAAGAGAGTAGAGTGGGGAGGAACGCACCAACCCTCCCTATCCTACTCTCCAATCCCCTATCTCTTCTCTGCACCCCATGCTCTACCACCTTCCATCTCCAGTACATCATCCCTCTTCGTTTCCCTCGCTAGGATATATATTGCAACTCGATGGAAACAAGGAAAAGGTGGAAAAAGTGTAGCTCTTACAGGGTAGACCTATTTGTTTCTACCACAGTGTTTCCGTATTTTTCTTTTATTTTTCCTTTTTTCTTTTAATAAATCACATTAGAAAGTTTTATTAATATGATATAAATATATATATATATATTTTAGACATAGATTCGTTATTTAAAATTATTAATATCTCATTTTACAGTATCTATATATTTTTACATACACTTAATAATTGATAAGATATATAATATAAAGAAATATAATAATTGTATATATATATATATATATATATATATATATATATATATATATATATATATGTATATTCATACATGTTTTCATAAAAAAAATTTATGTATATATATGTACATATACATACATATGTATACATTATTATAACTATTGTTATTATCATTATCATTATCATCATCATTATTATTATATTGCAAATATTGTAACAATAATAATAATAATAATTTTATATAATAATGATATGTTTAAATATCACGAAGTAATCGTTTTGAACGAGCCGATTGCTGGTATAATAATAGGATAATATATCGATAAAATTCACATACATAATTCTTCATTAATATCTTCGTTTTCATCGACAAAGATATATATATATATATATTTATATATATATACATACGTATAGACACGCACACATACGGATAACACATCGTACATGCATGCCATGCATACATGCATTAACACATGAGTTTGATAAGTATGAAGGAAGGAATTAGCGGTTCTATATTTAAACGAACGAACGAACGAACGAACGAACGAACGAACGAACGAATGAACGAATGAACGAATGAACGAATGAACGAATGAACGGCAAATACCGATAGCCAATCCGCGAAAGGATACGGTAGAGGAATTGGAGAATCGTAGTAGATTCGTATGTATAGACGTTTATGTGTGTTGAGTATTGAGTATGTATGCGTATAGGTAACTAGCCAGCTAGGGGATGTTCCATTCGTCGACGAACTGCATTTCCTATAATCTGCGAGCAATCACTTCGTAATTGGATATACTCTGGCATGCGTATGTATGTGTACGTAGGT
>NC_062189.1:1456229-1466229 GCF_912470025.1 Vespa velutina | reverse complement strand
AGTTTACTTACGTTCTATGGGAGATCATCATTTCGTTCGAATTTATTATTTACTTACGCGAATAAATCATCTACAGGAATATAATCGTTCGTCGTGTTATCTTTTCGTATATAGTTCGAGTGAAATTATTGACAATTTTTTTATCCTTCATTCCCTATCCCCTCCACCCTCCCTCTCCCTCTCTCTCTCTCTCTCTCTCTCTCTCTCTCTCTATTTTTGTTTCTCCTTCTCTCTTTTTATTCTTTTTAATAAACAAGTAGCAACCAACCCGTAAGGAGAAAAAAGATTCGTCGACGTTGACCTAACTAAGCTCACGGCTGGGCAAACAATGAGGTACTACTTTTGAGATACTTCAACCGAAAGTCGCAATTAACGAATAAAATTGAGTTAATGAATTTTTCTTCTTCGTTAAAAAGGGAAAGGCTATGAAAGAGGGGAAGGGAAAAGACTGGGGGAAGAAGGGCGTAGGGGGAGACGGTAAGAATGAGGTGTGCGATGATGGTTGTTGTTTTTGTTGTTGTTGTTGTTGTTGTTGTTGGTTTATGATGAAATAAAAAAGAAGAAAAGAAGAAAAAAAGAAAAGAAAAGAAAGAACAAGGAAACGAAGAGAAGAAAAGAAAAATAAGTATACGGTTATAATAAATGGGATTGGATGGGGTAGGGGGAGAGGGTAGGTTTATAAGTATAACTCAGTTCCATGTTCCTTAATCTGTTTACACAGGTAGTTTCTAACAACAAATTAAGAATACAATTTTTCGAAATATTGTATTATGAATAAAAAGAAGAAAAAAGAAAAAAAAAGAGAGAAAGGAAAAATAGAAAGAAAAAAAAAAGGAAGAAGAAAACGAAAGGACACTCTGTATTTTCCTTAATTTAACATTATTTACAATTTTTAATGATTAAAATTAATTGTTAAAAAATTTTTCCTTCGTACCTTCTCCTTTCTTTCCTTTTTCTCATTTTTCTATAACACTTTACTCACACGAAATATGAGCTATTTACATTAATAATAATAATAATAATAATAATAATAATAATAATAATAATAATAATAATAATAATAATAATAATAATAATAATAATAATAATAAAAGAAAAAAAGAAAGAAAGAAAAAATGAAGAAAGGAAGGAAGAAACAAAACGTTATGAACTCATGAAAAAAAAAAAAAAAAAAAAAAAAAAAAAAAAAATACAGAGGATAAATAATTTGATAAACATTCCTTATATTTCATTCTTTTTCTCTCGATAATAAAACGATCGGAGTTTATCGATTATCAATTGGTATATCGTTTGAAATTAAGCGTAAAAGGAAGAAAGAACGATAGAAAAAAAAAAAATAGATGGAAGAAAAGAGAAAGTAAACAGAAAATCAATCCGCGTAAGGGAAGAAAGAAAGAAAGAGAGAAAGAAAGAAAGAAAGAAAGAAAGAAAGAAGGAAGGAAGGAAAGAAAGAAAGAAAGAAAGAAAGATCGTTCGGGTGATCGGCAAGACATTGTGCGTTTTTTCTCTCTCTCTCTTTTTTTTAGGACGACTAGATCGTACATCGTTGGGTCTCCGTAGAAAACTGGGCGTAGGGTGGAGGGTCTTTGGTTGGTCGAAGAAGGGTGGGAGGGAGGAAGGATGGTAGGCAGGGACGGAGGGACAGAGGAAGGGAGGTTAAGGGTCGAAAACGGAAGTGCGGCAAGACGGTAGAGGCAACGGACGATGTAGGGGTGGGCCGAACCCGTTAGGGAGAAAGGCAGAGAGGCAAGCAAGCAAGCAAGCAAGCAAGTAAGCAGTAGGGGGTAGAGGCAGAGGTAGAGGAAGAGGTAGAGGTAGGTAGGCAGGCAGGAAGGCAGGCAGGCAGGCAGGCAGGCAGGCAGGCTCGTTGAGGGGTTGAAACGCAGAGAAGGGGTTGGAGAGTGTAGTGCGAACGGTTGAAAGAGAAAGAGAGATAGGGAGTAGAGAGAGAAAGAGATAGAGATAGAGATGGAGATAGATAGAGAGAGAGAGAGAAAGAGAGAGAGAGGGTTGAAAGCGACGAAGGCCGAGATGCGGGGGGATGAAAAGGCAAGCAAGACCACCACCGCCTCACCTCGCCTCTTTGCTACGCCACGCCTCGCCTCACAATGCACCGGATTAGCGATTGTATTGATCCGCCCTCGCGCTAGTCCCTAGAACCCTCCTCCCTCGTCCTCCGTCCTCGACGAGTACCGTCGTCGTCGTCGTCGTCGTCGTCGTCGTCGTCGTCGTCGTCGTCGTCGTCGTCCTCCTCCTCCTCCTCCTCCTCCTCCTCCTCCTCCTCCCTCTTGTCCTCCTCCTCTTCCTCCTTCTCTTCATTCTCATCCTCCTCTTCCTCTTCCTTTTCTTCCTAGTCGTCATCCTCTTCCTCCCCTCCCTCCTTCTTCTCCTCTTCTTCCTCCTTCTAGTTGTCCTGTGAGAAGGAGCCACATTTTGGACCGCTGCATTCTGTCCACTCTCGTTCGCTCTCTCTTTCTCTCTTTTTCTCTTTTTTTCCTTTATCCAACCTATCCATATCGTCTCCTCTCTCTCTCTCTCTCTCTCTCTCTCACTCACTCACTTTTTCTTTCTCCTTTTCTTTCTTTCTTTCTTTCTTTCTTTCTTTCTTTCTTTCTTTCTTTCTTACTCTCACCAATATTACCATCGGCACTATACTACTACTATATACTACTACTACTATTACTAGTATTATTATTATGACTATATACCACTACTACTATCAACATCGTACAACATCGCACGTCGATGCCTGACGAAGAGAGAAGACCATCTGCCGGAAGAGCGCTCGCGATTGTCCGACGTTCCTACACCATTCCTCCCTTCAACATCCAAAGCTCTTCCCCATGGAAATTCTTTTACTCTACATTTTTCTTCTTCTTCTTCTTCCTCCTCTTCTTCCACTTTTACTTCTGCTTCTTCCTTCACTTCATCTTCCTCTTATCCCTCTTAATCTTCCGTCTCCTTCTCTTTGCTCTTATTCCTCCCTACCTCCCTCCCTCCACCCCACCCCCCGTACCCCTCCTATTCCTTTTTTCCAATCAAACCTCGGAGAATGCTTTCTCCATCTCCATCATCTATCTATCTCTATCTACATCTCCGTCTTTCTCCATGATTTTTATCCTTCTTCGTTTTCATTTCTTTCTTCTTTTCCCTTTTTCTCTTTTTCTCTCTTTCTATCCCTTCTTTCCCTTCTTCTGCCTTCTTCTTCCATCTTCTTTCCTTCATCCCCTTTTACTTTTCTTTTTATTTCTACGGAATTCTTTTTTTTTTTCTCTCTCTCAAACTGAAATGCTGGTCCTCCTCTTTCTCCACCTCCTCTTTCTCCACCTCCTCTTTCTCCTTCTCCTCCTTCTGCTCATCCTTTTCCTTCTATCTTCTATCGCCTTTCATTCCTTCTCATTCATTCACTTCCAAACACGAAGATTCTCGATTTCTAAATAGGAAAATTTCGAAGAGATCGATGTTAAAGAGAAAAATAGATAGACAAAAAGATTCAGAGAGAGAGAGAGAGAGAAAGAGAGAAACAAAAAGAGAAATATATATATATATATATATATATATATATATATATATATAGAGAGAGAGAGAGAAAGAGAGAGGAAGGTAGTATAACTATTTAATGAAAATGGATTGATAAACCAACGATTGATTATAACTTGATCTTCTTACGATTATGAATAATCAAGTATTATACAGCTTCGATCCCATATCCATTTTGATTATTTATCGTCTTTCCTTTCTACCATTTTTCTATACTTCCCTTTCTCTCATTCTCTTTGTCTCTTTCTCTCTCACACGCTCATTAGTTCATAAAGCATCGCCGCTCACGTACCGATAGCCGCGCTAATCTTTCTCGATTTTGCCGTTCCGCAAGGAGCAACTCTTTGTTCGGAATCCACAATTTGCGGACCGCTCTTTCCTGTTTCGTTGCACAAATATTGGACCGAGTTGGATCTGTGAAAAGAGGGGAAAACTCGTGAGAGGCGACGGGGAGGGGGGGGGGGAGGAGGGAATGCGAATGGGTGGGTTGAGAGTCTAAGGGAAACGGAAAAAGAGCGAACATTCGAATAGGAAAGAGAAAGAGAGAGAACGAGCGATTACCAGGCGTTTCACATAAATTCTTTTCTCTCTCTCTCTCTCTCTCTCTCTCTCTCTCTCTCTCTCTCTTTTACCTTTCATTTTTTCCTTTTGTTTTATTTTTGTTTTCTGTTTTTTTTCTTCTTTCCTTTTTGCTTTCGCTTTACGCTCCCTTAATGTACCTACCTTGTTTGAGAGACGCGTAGGAGGTAAAGCGTTTCGAAAAGAAAGGGAATAAAAAAAGAGAGAGAGAGAGAGAGAGAGAGAGAGAGAAAGAGAGAAAAAAAAGAAATACTTATGGGCACGTTACGTACGCGAAAGCGCAAAGTTCGCGACCAAAGAGTCCATGCGAGTTGCGTGCCGGCTATACCCACCATCCCCCTCCGTTCTCCTACACCTCTTCCTCCTTCTTCTCCTCTTTCTTCTTCACCCCTCTAGCACTTGCGTTTGTATCTCACGTCTCTCGAATATTATTAATAAATATTGACTTTTTTCTTGCACTCTCTTTCTCTCTCTCTCTCTCTCTCTCTCTCTCTCTCTCTCTCTCTCTCTCTCTCTCTCTCTCTCTCTCTCTCTATCGATATAATATAGGTCGTGGCCTTTGACGACTTTGGCGGCAACGATTAAATCGCCGCTTGCCTATAAAAAGGCACAGAGATATCCTTGATATATAATATACGTTCTCAGTTCTTAATAAAAAGATAAAAGGAAAGAGGAAAAAAAAAGCAACAATAACGATATACCTAAACTACATATATACGTACATACATACATGCATACATACATATATACATATATACATATATACATATATATATTTTTCTTTCTAAAAGATAATGATTCTAATAAGAGATCATTAAGATTCGGTCAGGTGATATGATAGATCGACGATGAATTATCATCTTTCTCATTCTCTTTTTTCCTTTTTATTTTTTGTTTTTGTTTTTGTTTTTGTTCATGTCGATTGTTCGAACAAATTCGTCATCGAAGAAAAATTTCTTCGATTCGTTCCTTTTCCTTTCTTTTCTTTCTCTAAACATTCATCTCTATCTTTTTCACATACATACGTACATACGTACATATATGCTTCACGGTTGAGAAATTGCCATGGTTACTTGCTCCACCGAGAGAAGATTTGTGCAATACCATAAGATGTCCCATGTCCCATGTCCAATGTCTCCTGTCTCCTTCCCTTTCCTCCCTTACCAATCCAGTCCAAGATAGGATAAGTTTTATTTGGAAAAAAAAGAAAAGAAAAGAAAAGAAAAGAAAAAAAGAGAAAAGAAAATAGAAAACAAAGAATGAAGAAAAAATACATTTCTCGTAAACGAGTTATATAGTTCGATATGGGAAATTAGACTGCGATACTTTCAATGGGATAAATATATATATATATATATATATATATGGGATGGGTTAGGTGTTAAGGTAATGCATTATTTTCGTAAAAGATTCTAAAGGATCGTACGAAAGTGTAATATTTTTTACGATTTCAATGCGTTTGAAAAGAAATTTTATTAGAACGAGATATCAATCGGATACAAAATAGAACGAAATCGAAGGAACGTTTGCGCTTCGGGAATTTTCGTAGTCCGTGCCGAGTATCTCTCTCTCTTTCTCTCTATCTCTCATTTTTTCTTTCAAAAGAGAGAGAGAGAAAGATAGATAGATAGATAGATAGATAGATAGAGAGAGAGAGAGAGAGAAATTTAGCTTTGGTAAAGAGAACAGAGAATGGATGTGGGTTGCGGAATGAACGGTTGTCGGTTTGAACGGGTGAAGGGGTGAACGGGTTGAGGGGTAAAAAGGGTAAAGGTATTGCTGCTTGGCCCAGGTTTCGAAAGAAGAGAGACGGTTACGCTGACACTCGTTCGTCGGCCCGCCAAGAAATCCGAAATTCTCACCGAAAATTCCTTTTTCACGGCACGTACTGCCACCGGCAGCCCATCCAACCACTATGATGCCAGTAAGTCCTTGTCGTCGTCGTAGTAGGTGGAGAAGGAGAAGGCAAAGAGAGCGAGAGAGAGAAAGAGAGAGAGAGGGAGAGAGAGAAGTGGATAGGTTGTCCCAGACTAGGAGAAGTACGTCAACTGTGGAAGTTCAGGTTTTCGGGGGAAGAAACGAGGTCGCTTGCGAAACGAGGAAGCTGCAAAACGAGAAAATCCGTAATTCGTTCTTGATATCGTTACGTCGAATTTATCAGTATTAATCGTTCGCATGGTTCAAGGTCACGCCTCTTGCGTTTAACACCAGAGAAAGAGAGAAAGGTTGATTATTTTTTTTCTTTTTCTTATCCAGACTTTCGTGTAACACCTTTTTTATTTTTTTTTCATTTTCTTTTTTTTTTTTTTTTTTTCTTTACTTTTTCTTTTCTCTATGAAAAGTTCATGAAATATCATGTTCCGTTCTTCTATGTCTTGTTCTTCTTACTCTTGTTCTTCTTCTTCTTCTACTTCTTCTTCTTCTTCTTCTTCTTATTACTATTATTATTATTAGGTCGTCGATGATCGATCTAGACTCGTTTTATATTCCGTTCTTTTCATCGAAAGAGACTCACTCACTCACTCACTCACTCACTCACTCACTCACTCACTCACTTACTCGCTCGTTCGCTCGCTCGTTCGTTCGTTCCCTCTTTTTCTTTATCTCTCTCTCTCTCTCTCTCTCTCTCTCTCTTTCTTTCTCTCCCTTTTCCTCTTTATCTTTCTCTTTCTCTTTCTATGGCCTACTTAAGTTTTATTCTCAAATAAAGCCTTCCATTAGTGGCACGCGAAAGCAACATTTGCAATTTGCTAACGTCCATAAGATCGTCGGTGAAATTCCACGTTTTGGCCTTTAATTTCTTTTTTTTTTTCTTTTTTTTTTTTTTTTTCGAAGGAACATTGAACAATCATTCCATATCGAGAAATAGAGAGAAAGAGAGAGAGAGATAAAGGATAGTTCGATGGATAAGTCGATATGCTCATATCGCGGATTTCTCAGGAGGCTTCCTCGAATTCGCGAGGTCTTACTAAATACTGAATCAGAACATACTCAAACAAGAGAGAGAGAGAGAGAGTGAGAGTGAGAGTGAGAGATAGATAGATGAATGGACAGACGGATAGATAGACAGATAGATAAATAGATAGATAGATAGTGAGAGAGAGAGAGAGAGAGAGAGAAAGAGAGAGAGTGAGAAAGATAGATATAGAAAGTCAAGAACGCTCAGGGGATTTCATGGAACGTCGTGAAAGACGGAAGATCCGCGTGGCCATTTTGCAGGAGAGATACCATGGCAGCATGATTGCCAATGGGGTTTGAGAGACCGACGTCGTGGGCGGTTGAAAGGGTCGTGCAGAACTGGCTCGATGGAAGTAGGTAGGACAGTCGGTGTCCGTATGTAGGGGTTGTGCAACGAAGGGTCAGGAAGAAGGGTTCCTTTCGACGTCGACGTCGTCGTCCTTGTCGACGTGGTTAGAAGTAGGGGTTGGTGTCACGTGTGTACGTAGGACGCCCATGGGACACTCTGTACTTTCTACGTTCCTGTTCCTCTATCAACGTGTATTCGTGTCTCGTTTAGTCAATGTCGAAAACCATCCGACTTATATCACCGTCTCTTTTCTTCTTTTACTAAAACTCTCTTTCACTATTTCTACATATGTACATACGTACATACATATATATAGTAAATATATATATATATATATATATATATATATATATATATCTTTTTCTCGTTCTCTCATAGCAGCGTGTGATCCACCAATATGGCGCCATAGTCGTGGCCTCGAAAGTTTTTGCTTCTGGCCAGAGTATCTGCTGATAAGTTGGCCTCGTTTATCATCTTCCATGCTGGCTGGCTGGCTGGTTGGTTGGTTGGTTGGTTGGTTGGTTCCTTGGTTGGTTAGTTGGTTGGTTGGTTGGTTGGCTGGCTGGCTGGCTGGCTGGCTGGCTGACTGGCTGGCGGGCTGGCTGGCTGGCTGGCTGGCTGGTGGCTGGCTGGCTGGCTGGCTGGCTGGCTGGCTGGTATTAACGAGACACCACTCGACCCGCAGAATCCACTGGATTCGCATCGCGGGAGATGCTCCAAATATTTTCCGTAAATTTATGTTAGACGCACACTACGCCCAACGATAATCTTATCCGCACCTCCCTAACCCTTCCTTCCAAAGACCGAAAGAAGAAGACCGTCCGAAATTCTTACCCTTGCTTTTACATTAAATGTCGTAGTTCGATTATATATCCGTTTTATCTTACGGTATTTACTTGTTGCCATTGAACGATTAGAAATGTAACAATATGGTTTATTTCAAGATTGAGAATTGTTTTTATGTATGATATATAAAAACGAGAGATAATCGTATACACGTACGTAGGTACGTTCGTACGTGACATTATCGTTGGTAACATAAATTTCAATGGATTTCCTTTATAGATATGGGAATATATGAAAATGTCAAATTAGGATTCACGGAGAAACGAAAAGGGAAGAATAATATTAAATGAAAGATATATCTATGTATATTAGTCGTAATAATAAAAAGGAAGATTGTCTGGGATGAATGCGAGCATGACCGTTTTCCACCCCCACCCCACCCGCCAACCTTCCCAATTCCTCCGTTCCCCCTCCCACCGCCCCGTCCATCCCATGACCTCCAGTTCCGCGTTAAGTTTTAACTCTTAATGGAGAAGTAGGGGGAGGTCAGGTTCTCTCTTATCAATTTATAGTTAGCCACGTCTCGCGAGCCATTAATGGCTACGAGGCGAGACAGCAGCCACTGTCCCTGGGCCATTTCGCCTTCGTTTTACTACCGTCTGGATCTGGTTTATGGTCGCAAAACTAAACTCTGTATTAATTCCATGAAAACACACCTAAAATCCTCCTACCCCATAAACTCGGTGCTACACCTCCCTTGAATTCCATTCGCGTTGCTCTCTACCTAGTCTTGGAATTTCGGAAGATCCGAACTCTCGAAGTTAACGAGGAGACGACGACTACGACGTCGTAGTAATAGTAATACTAGTAGTAGTAGTAGTAGTAGTAGTAGTAGTAGTAGTAGTAGTAGTAGTAAACCTTATGCCCGGCGTAATTCAACGTGAATTTAGAATGAAGCAATAAAAAAAAGAAAGAAAGAAGAAAAAAAGAAAAAAAAAAGAAAAAAGAAGAAAGAAAGAAGGATTGACGAAAACAAGAAAGGACTAAGCATCCGCCATTTTTTCATTAGCGTAGAATTATTGGGGGATTGTTTGTTTGTATGTGTATGTCTCTCTCTCTCTCTCTCTTTCCCTCTCTCTTTTTTTTTTTCTCTTTTTCTTTCTCTCGAGACGATTATTCAAAGAAAATCTGGAAATATTTTGGCATTGGAACATGATAATCGGAATAGTAGAGCATGCAGTTGTTGACGTTCGTCGCAAACGTCGAACGTAGTAAATGTCGTTTAATTGCTCTCGAAAAGTTCAGTAACGGGCGCCGCGTTCTTGGCGTTGTCATCGACAACGACGGCGACGCCGTCGTCTGGAGAGTTTGCGTTCCGTTGGGTAGATAGGTAGGTTGGTAGGTAGGTGTATATAGGTAGATAGACGGACGGATAGATAGATAGGTAGATAGGTAGAAGAAGAAGAAGAAGAAGAAGAAGAAGAGGAGGAGGAGGAGGAGGAGAAGGAGGAGAAAGAAGAAGAGAAGGAGAAGGAGGTGGAGGAGAAAGAGGAGGAGAAAGAAGGAGAAGAACATGACCAAAAACCCTTATCGTTTGGAACCGACAGGGGAAGACAGTAAGAGAGAAAGATAGATAGAAAGAGATAGAGAGAGAGAGAGAGGGAGAGAGAGAGAGGGAGGGAGAGAGAGAGAGAGAGAAAGAGATGGAAATGCAGTGAGCGTTTAACTGTTCGAACCTCCGATAATTCTCAACCCGGAGTCGAACAATTTTGGTGAAACGAATTCGTG
>NC_062189.1:1426229-1446229 GCF_912470025.1 Vespa velutina | reverse complement strand
CTACCAATCACTTTCATTCTTCCTTTCTTCGTTGCACGCTTACACTTACACGTATCTACATTTTTTATTGGAAGAAAAACAAAAAGAAAAAAAAAGAAAAAGAAAAAGAAGAAAGAAAAAAGAAAGAAAGACAAAAATTGTTCTCTTATCATCACTCCTTCCACTCGCTGTGTAATCATAAGATCGGTGTAATATCTACTTTTACGAATAAATACGTACACATAGACGCATGCATACACTCTCTCTCTCTCTCTCTCTCTCTCTCTCTCTCTCTCCCTCTTTTTTTTCTCTGTGTTTTATTTTTCTTTTTTTCTTTCTCTTTTTTTTTTTTTTTTTTGAAGATTTAGAAAAGTCAGTTCTATCAACTATCAATCATTTTCACTTTTTTGTTTTTTCTTGGTTTTTCATTACACGTACACTTAAGCATAAGTATTTGGTTGTATATATATATATATATATATATATATATATATATATATATATATATATAAAAGGAAAAAAAAATTGTTGTTTCATCACTGATTTTGTTTTCACATTTAATCGTACAATATCTACTTTTACTATAAAATATAACATATATGCATACATACACACACACACACACACACACACACACACACAGAGAGACATGCACTTTTTCTTGAGATTTAGAAAAGTCTCGTATTAACTGTCAATCAGTTTCATTCTTTCTCTCTCTCTCTCTCTCTCTCTCTCTCTCTCTCTCTCTCTCTCTCTCATTCTCTCTCTTTTTCTCTGTACATTATAAATTACACTCGTAGTAAAAAAGTTTTTTACAAACGAACAAATATATATATATATATATATACTAAAAAGTGCGTACCTTTTGAAGATTTAGAAAAGAATCGTAAAGTTTTTAAATATATAAAATAAATTTATCTTACTTATGTTAGCCATTATTACACGTTAAAATCGAATGGCCACAACTTCCTCCTCCTCCTCCTCCTCCTCCTCCTTCTCCTGCTCCTTCTCCTTCTCCTCTTTTTTTTTTCTTCTTTTTATACTCTGGAATTTTCTAGAAACACAGTAAGATCCTTCTTTTAGATCGTAGAAAATTATTTCTCATGAATATTTCATTCGTATACGTTACTCTCTAGATACATAAATACATACACGCATACATATTTACTTACTTTCTCCTTTCTCTCTCTCTCTCTTTCTCTCTCTCTCTCTCTCTCTCTCTCTCTTTCTCTCTCTTATTCTCTTTTTCTATCTGAGTAAGCATAACTAAAGTAAGAAAACTAAAGTACCGATCGATTCCACGCTCGATTCACATTATGCAAGCCACGTAGCTTTCTCTTTCGATGATGGACTCACGCATGTACGCATTTGTCATACTTCGTGGGGTGAGAATAGGGGGGAGGGATATAAGGGGTGGAGCGAGGGGCGAAAACGAGAGGTGGATGGGTGGGTGAAATTCACGCAACCGTGAATGTTATACTACTACTAGTATTACTACTGTATAAAGTAGACATGTTGTTCTTCTTCGAAGAAAAAGGATCGATGAAGCGAAAGAGAAAGGGAATAAAACTCCTCCTCTCTCTCTCTCTCTCTCTCTTTCTTTCTTTCTTTCTTTCTCTCTGTCTTTTTCTCTTTCTTTCTGTCTTTCTATCGTAATAAAATAGTTTTCATTATTAACGAGAGCTAGGCTCGATTTCAGCGGACCCTTTTGTACAAAAGGTGACATGCGTTCTCTTCCCTCAAAGAGGGGTGGAGTTTTTTTTTATCTTCTTCTTTTTTCCTTTTCTCTTTTTTCTTTTCCTTTCCTTTCCTTCTTTTTTTTTTTCTACGTTCTCACGAACACATAAAACCCGTCCTTACCTTGCAAGACTCTGTTGATTTATTCAAGGAATTGTCGTTGTCGTCGTCCTCGTCGTCGTCGTCGTCGTCGTCGTCGTCGTCGTCGTCGTTGTCGTCGTCCTCGTCGTCGTCGTCGTCGTCGTCCTCGAACGATAGGAACAAGCTTTCTTTAACACGATCGTAAAAAAAGAGACCGATACGATTTGAAATATAAATATAAATATATATATATATATATATATATATATATATATATATATATGTATGTATGTATGTATGTATGTATGTATGTATTTCTGTCGTTAATTTAGAAATTTATTTTTCCAATAAAATGAAATAATAGAATAGAATATAAGATAAGGACTAGAGAAGATTATTAGAAACAAAGAAATTCGTTCGTGATACACACGTACATACACATACACACACACACACATACAAATATTTCTCGATGTCGATTGATTTAACTCTATTGGTGTTGGACACTTTAAAAAAAATAAAAAAAAAGAAAAAGAAAAAAAGAAAAAAGAAAAAAGGAAAGGAAAATAAGAAAGAAAATTGAAATGTAATACTTTGATGATGGAATGTAATATGAATTGAAACGAAATATGAATATTTATTTATTTCTAAGTATACACGTATCTATTTATATACATGTGAAATAAAATAAAATAAAATAAAATAAAATAAAATAAAATAAAATCAAATCAAATAAAATAAAATAAAATAAAATCAAATAAAATAAAATGGATACTAAAATAATATTAATGCAAGAAATTTGATATATAAAGCAAGACTGAAAGGAATGTATGCATGTACGTATGTATGTGTGTGTCTATGAGAAATAGAGATAGAGAGTGAGACAGAGAGAGAGAGAGAGAGAGAGAGAGAGAGATGCAAAGGTATTACAAATTTTTCTCATATCGCAGGAAGGATCTTCGGTAGATGTGGTCGATAGATCACTAGGATTTATAAATTGTCGAGATTCGACCGAAAATACTTGCCGACCGATAAATCGTAATGTAGACTCTCTGACGTTTGACACGTAACGATCTCGTTCTAGGAATCGAGTCGCGTGTAACTACAAGAAAGATATTCTCCGTCTTTCGCCTTAGATAGATAGAGAAGAGGAAGAAGAAGAAGAAGAAGAAGAAAAAGAAAGAGGAAGAAGAGGAGGAGAAGGAAGAGGGGTAGGGGATTGATAAAGTAGATGAAGTCCTTCATAGGTTCTCTTTGCTCGATCTGTTGTTAAACGAAGTCCTATTTTTTCTTTTTTTTTTTTTTTATTAAGAAAAAAAATCAAAAGAGAGAGAGAGAGAGAGAGAGAGAGAAAGAAAATATAGATTACAATCGTAATAGAAGACCATAATTGTCTTTAATATCACGGACTTACTGTCGGACATAATCAAAGATCGGTCGAGATACCTTTGGACAGTAAGAGAGATAGAGAGACTGACAGAGAGAGAAAGAGAGAGAGAGAGACAGAGAGAATGAAAGAGGAAGTATCTTTTCTTTGATTATTTTTCTCGAGGCACGTACGCTCAAGTGCACAGGTTCCTTCTTCCTTCATTCCCCCCTCTCTTTCTCTCTCTCTCTCTGTCTCTCTGTCTCTGTCTCTTTCTCTTTCTATTTCTCTATTTCTCTATTTCTTACGAAACTCGTAGAATCGAAAGGAAACGGAATAGTACGGTTACCTAGTACCTACTACCTGGCCGTTTGCTTGTACCTGAACTCGTCCAACTGGAACAATCGAACTCGAGACGATAATGAGAACGACGCCAAGAGTTCGTCGACATTTTTTTTTTCTTTCTTTCTTTCTTTCTTTCGAAGTCATTTCTTTCTTCAATTTTTTTTCCTCCTCTTTCCTTCTATCTCCCTTTCTCTCTCTCTCTCTCTCTCTCTCTCTTTCTCTCTCTCTCTTTCCATTTTTTCTAGGCTTATCCTTCTGTATGTATTAGTAAAGTATATTCTTCCTACTCGACAACGAATAAAGGACCAAGACGTCTCTTATCGCGTTTGAAGATAAAAAGAAAAAAATAAAAAAAAATAAAAAGCAGACGTCCCTATTTCGTTCTCCTTCTTTCTGCCAAAGACCTGACTTGCTGGACTAAAACCATCTTTTCTATACTTCTCTCTCTCTCTCTCTCTCTCTCTCTCTTTCTACTATTTTACGTATTTACATATGTAAATACATATATATACATATTATATATACATACGTATACATACATATAGTACAGTTTATGTACATATAATAGGCTTTTATTAGATAATAATCAATATCTATTTAGGTATAACGTAGATCAAGTGATTGTGTAGATATGATTAATAGAAATCAAACACGTTAACTTATTGATTACATCTGTCTTTTATCAATCCTCTAATATATTATAAATACATATATACATCGCTTACGTCAGTTGTAATTATTTATGCGTTTTCGTTACTCATCATGCGCTATCGTAAATTAAATAGATCTGCACATTAAATAAAAACGAAAAATATCCTAAATCTAAATACACGTTTAATAATTATTATATAATCTCTTTTTTATATATATATATATATATATATATATATATATATATATATATATATATATATATTATATCAGTACAATGGAAATCGATGATATGTGGTACGGACGAATTATATCGAGAAAAATAAAAAAAGGAAAAGAAAGAAAAAGAAAAAAAAAGATATTTTAATAAAAAAATTCATTGGATTTTTCTTCCGTAACCCTCCCTCCCTTCACCCCCATCCTAACCCCACCCCGCCCTTAGGAAAATTTCGATCGGTCTCTTCACTCACCCTTGTGAATTCTCTCTCTCTCTCTCTCTCTCTCTCTCTCTCTCTCTTTCTCTATCGTAAGCACGAAGAGTTCAGTACACTCTGTCCTACGAAATACGAAGGTTAGATCCTAGCCACTACTTCTATGACCTGCCACTATCCATAGAACACACATATACATACATGCATACATACATACATGCATACATACATGCATACATACATACATACATACATACATACATACATACATACATACATACATACATACGTGCATACATAGAAGAAACGAACGAAAGAGAAGGAAGATAGTTCGGAGAAGGAAAAGAAGAAGAAAGAAAGATAGAAAGCTGTTGGTACCTCTCTTACACACACAATCTCTCTCTCTCTCTCTCTCTCTTTTTCTCTTTTTCTCTCTTCTCTTCTCTTCTCTTCTCTTCTCTTCTCTTTCCCGTTTTAGCCTTCCACTTCCGACGACCGCACTACCGAGCAGCTTTGAGCTTACAGCTTTTTGCGGAGTTCAACCACCTCGTGTCGGAGCGACGCACGCAGAGGCCTCGTCGGTTCTCACGCAAGCAACCCTGCCGAAACGGGTACCCAATGTAACATGGTCCCCCTCCCCTCACTTTCGTCTCGTTTCTCTACGATCTACCCACGTAGATCCCCACCCTTTTACTGCACTCACCCCTTTTCCCTACAATCCTCCTCCTCCTCCTCCTCCTCCTCCTCCTCCTCCCTTCACTCTCTCCCTTTACTTCCCCACTTTCTCTTCTACCATTCCTTCGTTCTTCTTCGTTTTACCGACCCCTCTCCCTTCCCTTTCTCTTTTCTCTTCTTCCCCTTTTCCTCTTTTTTCTTTTTCACTTTTTTCACCCCCTTTTTTATTTTTCTTTTTTTCTTTCTTCCTTCATTTAATCTTTCCTATTCTTCTTCCATCTTCTTCCTCTATTTCTTCTTCTTCGTTTCTTTCCTTTGATCGAACAACGATAAAAAGTCGTAGTTACTGAGAGATAGAGGGAGAAAGAGAGAGAGAGAGAGAGAGAGAGAGAGAGAGAGAGAGAGAAAGATTGACAGACAGACATATGGATAGAGAGAAAAAGAAAGAAAGAGAAAGAGAGAGAGAGAGATTTGAATATTTCTTTTCTATTTCTCTTTTTATCGTTTCAGATCATTTTAGTTTCTTCTTTTTTTTCTTTTTTCTTTTTTTTCTTTTTTTTTCTTTTTTTTTTTTTTTATTTATTTACGATTATACATCCCTGCGAATCGACATACGATCGTTCGATATAAAATTCACGACTATTATTCACGTTCGATCGGGTAGATCAATTTTGATGGGTTGAAGTGTCAGGGGTAGGCGCGCTGAGAAATGATTACGATCGATTGAGATATTTTTTTTTGTTTTGTCTTTTTTTTTTTTTTACATAGTCTTAATTATTTTAATTATCAAATGATACTTCATTGAGAATCCATAGATCTACGATTGTTGAGTAAAAAAAAGTTACTCGAAGTGATATCGACGATTGGATTTTTATTTTTATAAGAACGTTTTAATTGGGAAGATGTATGAATGTGTAAGTAATACATAAATTCAGGGCTTTAATCTTTTTTAGTTAGGGTTAACTTTTTGATAAGAACGTTCCAATGGTGGGCGAGTGGAGGGGAGCGGGGTGGGCGTGACTACATCGATTTAGTCGGCGTTAAAATCCTCACCTTTCTCGTTTGAGAAGTTTACTTTTTGATAAGAACCGTTCTATGGGGGATTGACTAAATCAATTTCGGGCGTCGTTAAGACTCTCGGCTTTCTTTGATAATATCATTTTAAGGGGGATAGACATTTCCTTTCTTTTGTAGGATATTAAAATTTGTGTGTTTACGTGTTTTCGAGTGATTACTTTATCAAATACGATAACGTTATATGTAGGTATAAAAATTTCTAATAGTTAAATAAAAATATTGTCTTAAATTTTCATTTATTTTTAAATATCTTTTCTATCTTTCTTTCTCTCTTAACTTCGTATAATTCAATTATTTTTCTTGTTTATAAAAAAATTATTCTACATAGTAAATATATCTCGTAGTATGTACAAACTCATACACACATAAACACACACATGTATATGTATACAATTTTTAATATCTAGATTTACCTCGAATATAAAATAATCAATTAATAATTAATTAGCTGACAAAAAATAAAAAATCGATAAAACAAATCGATATATATATATATATATATATATATATATATATATATATATATATATATTTATATATATAATAAACGAATAATATAATAATATATATGAATGAAAATTTTCTCATTCGTTCGTTAAATATATTAAAAATCGAAAATAAACATTTTTAATAGTAGCAGTAGATGATAGAAAAAGAATAACAGAAGCCAACATGTGGGATGCATATAGGAGTTGCAATAGGGGAGAGCCTGCGCGCGGTGCAACATCGTATGCACACGTGCGTCGCTTTGCAAGAGGGGGTGAGAGAGTAGCGCGCGGGAGAGAAAGAGAGAGTGAGAGACAGACAGAGAGAGGGAGAGAGAGAGAGAGAGAGAGAGAGAAAGAGAGAGAGAGAGAGAGAGAGAGAGAACAGGTTGGTGTGGGGTTGGTTGAAGGGGGCGAGAGTAAACAGAATTTGCATGGAAACAGTGTGCCAGTGGGTCGCGTCGACCGTGGGTATTTAACGCTCTTCTCTCTCTCTCTCTCTCTCTCTCTCTCTCTCTCTTTCCCCTTCCCTCTCTTCTTGTTTTGTTTTCTCCCCACTAGCGTTCGCGTAGCCACGAGGAAAACTGCTCTTTTTAAACAGTGGCATAATTCTTCCACGGTCGACGTGGTAAACGCATTACGAGCATTATGTATGTAAACGTGCCCCGTTCACGTGGATGAATGGGGAAGTTTCGCACGTCTGAAAACTCCGTTCCACAACATTTTCTTTTCCTCTTTCTTTATTTTTTGTTTTGTTTCGCATTGTTCTTTGTATTCTTTTTTTTTTTTTTTTTGTATTTTGCTTCCTTTCTTTTTTTTTTTTTTTTTTATTTATTTATTACCACTATGAGACTCAACAATGATTGTTAAGTTCTTTAAAAGAAGCATACACCATTTAAACTTTACTATTCCCTTTTAATTTACAAATTTATTTCTTTTCGTGTACACTTTTTGTTTCTTTTTCTTTTCTTTTTTTTTTCTTTTTTCTTTTCTTTCTTTTTTTTTTTTTTTTTTTTTTTTTTTTTTTTTAGTCTCTTTTTTTGGCCTTTTTTTGTTTAGCCTTTCTTTTCCTTTCGTTTTATTCGATTTTACTCGATAATCTCAATTTCGTGATTTCATCGTTCTCTTGTTGTTCAAGTATTTCTATTTAATTGTATATACGTATGCACGTATGTATGTATAATAAATTTCATTTATAATTAACGCCAATGCGATAGCATTAGTTGTTATATTGATAATAGTTTCGAATTTCTTTTTTCATTCTTTCTTTCAAAAAAAAAATAAAACATATTATATATCATCGTAGTCAGAAAAAAAAGATATATATATATATATATTTTTTATATATATATATATATATATAAAAAAACGTACAAAAATTGTAGAAATTCTTTTTCAGACGATAATAAATAAAAATTGGATTATATAATAATTGCCGAAGATAAAGATAATGGAAAATAATAAAAGATATTACAAATGAATATTAATTTTAAATACGACAAAGGATATATCGATCGAACGAGAAAGAAAATTTCTCAAATCGTAATCAAACAAATAAATTTAACATTCTCGTTAAATAGTTATTTCTTCGTTGTCGTGTATATCATTTTTTTCTCTTCCCTTTTTTCCCCTCTTTTTCTTTACCTCTCGTTTTGCCTCCTCTTCTCCCTCTTTCCTTCTCCTTATTTTTCCTTTTTCTTTTTTTTTTCTCTCTCTTCCTTTTTTTTTCCACTTTTTTCCCTTCTTCTCGTTTAAACGATCAAATTATAAAGCAACCGTCTCTCTTTATCTTCTCCTTCTGCCTTGTTGCTCTCAAAAACGTTCCTCCTTATTTCATCGTCGGCCATTGAACGAAGGGTAGAAGAATAAAATTCTTTCGTTAAGTATAGTTACAGTGCTGCTACTACTACTACTACTACTACTATTACAACTACCACCACCACCACCACCACCATCACCATCATTACCACTACTAGTAGTAATGCTGGTACTATTTACCAATAGAACGGAGCTTGAAAGAGAAGTATATAACGAAAAAATTACAACGCGCCTAATAACCTTGTCACTCGTCGTCCTCGTCTTAGTATGTATACGCTACTTACCTTACGTACCTATCCAACAAGATGAAAGTTAGAAGTTTGAAAGCTACTTTGAATACGGGTTTTGAGAGAGAGATAGAGAGAGAGAGAGAGAGGGAGGGAGGGAGGGAGGGAGGGAGAGGAAGGAATGACATCGGTCGGAGGAATAAGGGTTGGGATGGGTTGGAATGAGATGGGGATGGTTGGGTGGATGGGCTGTAACGAAGTTCCTTAACGAGGCTACCCATTTCGTCGACTTAACTAAATCGATAACTACTTGGCTGCGTGATGCCTTTCAACCCCATCAGTCTTTTAAAAGACGTTACGAAAAATTCAACGTAGTTTGATCGATCGTAAGGTGAGTCTAATTTCTCTGAAAGTACAATTTGTTTCGTTTCTTTTTTCTCCTTTTTTCTTTTCTTTTTTATCTTTTTTATCTTTTTTTCTTTTTTCTTTTCTCTTCTCTCTCTTTTTTTTTTTTTTTTTTTCTATCTCTTTGCTCTACATTCGTTCGATACTTAAGGATTATTTCATTGGTTAGAACGATTTCTACGCAGAAGGATTTTTCTTTTTGCCATTTTTTTTTCTTCTTTTAAGAAAGAAAAAGAACACCACGGAGTGGGAAAGAATAATTTTTTTTTCTTTTTTTTTTTTATGGATTTTTATCATTTTTTACTCACGAAGAGAGAGAGAGAGAGAGAGAGAGAGAGAGAGAGGAATAGAGGGAGATAGCACTTACTTGCTCCGACTCTTACGACCTACTTTCTTGAAGGTAAATTCGATAAATAGGTCGGTACGATCGAAGAAGGAAAAGAAGAAGAAGAAGAAGAAGAAAAAGAGGAAAAAGAAGTAGAAGCAAAAGAAGAAAGAGAAGGTGGAGAAGGAATAGAAGGAGAAGGAGAATGAAAAAGAAAAATATGGAAGGGAAACAAAGTCGGTGGTAAGTTTGAAAGTTCGTTCAACTTTCCTCTCTCTCTCTCTCTCTCTCTCTCTCTTTCTCTTTCTCTTGGAATAAATTCCGTCGTGCATATATCGGGAATGTTTAAGAGTAAGAGAAGATATAGAGAAAGGGCGAGAAAGAGTAAGAGAGAGAAAGAGAGAGAGAGAGAGAGAGAGAGAGAGAGAGAGAGAGAGAGAGAGAGAGGAGAGGTACACACGTTAACGCGTTTCGAGGATAGTCACGAAGCGAGTCGAAGCATCGCGTGTTTCAAGGTGGGTACTCAACGATGAGTTCTCGTGTTGGTGGTAAAGGAACGAGTGCGTGTACGCACTCTTTCTCTCTCTCTCTCTCTCTTCTTCTTCTCTCACATTTACCTGTTAACGTAGAAGAGAGAAGAAGAAGAAGAAGAAGAAGAAGAAGAAGAAGAAGAAGAAGAAGAGAGAAAGAGAGAGAGAGAGAGAGAGAGAGAGAGAGAGAGAGAGAGAGTGTGTAGGCGGTAGTGGCGGCAACAGCGACGGCGGCGGACACATCAATAATTACCCATGGCGGCGCCGGGATGGCAAGACGCGCGGAGAGGGCGGATGTGAGGGGTGGATGAGGCTGGAGGAAACGGAGGGCGATGAGGAGGGGAAGAAGAAGAGAGGTGGAGGTTGTGGAGGAGGAGGAGGAGGAGGAGGAAAGAGGAGGAAAGAGGAGTCTCGGGTCAACCGGGGTCAAGTCGCGCCACCAGACGCAACCCGCGCACTCACCCTCCTCTCTTTCTCCTCCTTCTCCTTCCTCCTCTTCCTCCTTCCACCTCCTCTCTTCTTCCCTCTTTCCTCCTCATCCCTTTGCCACCTCTTCTCCCATCGTCCTCTCATCCAAACGACCCTCCTCGCTCCACCACCCGTTCTTCGTCCTATCCAAACCTTCCTGGCCCAACCACCTACTATCCACCATCACACCCCTCCCCCCGACCACTTCCCCGTTCTTTCTACCCACCTCTCTCCCTCTTTCTCTTTCTACCTACCTCCCTCCCTTCTTTCTCCTCCTTTCTCCTTTACTCCGAGGCACCTGGAGTTGGTCACCCACCCGCCGTCTCACGAGAAACTCACGCACGCACGACGAATATGCGTCTCGCGCGCCCGGTTAATACTACGAGCGTTTGTTATACGCTATATCTGACGTCTACCACCGCGAATACACGGCATATGGAGCTTTCAAACTATCCCTCTCCCTACCTCAGCCCCCTCCAAGTCCTACGTCACCCTTCCAATCCAACCAACCAATTCTCCGTAGAATCCTCCTCTTGTTTGTTCGCGCGTTCGGTATATTATGAACGTGCGATCGAAACGCGATGAGAATTTATGAATTGACATCTACCATCGATGGGTTGTGATTCGGGGGGGGGAGGGAGGGAGGGATTGGGTGATGGTGGTTGATGATATTCCCCTTCCGCCTATTTCCGCTTCAATTCCGTTCGTCACGAATAATTATAACACTGAACTTTTTTCTTCTTTTGCTTTCTTGTTTTCTCTTTTTTTCTTTGTTTTCTTTTTTTTTTTTCTTCTTTCTTTCATTCGTGTTTTCACTTTCGCTATGAAAAATTCAACGAGAGCTCGAAAATAATTTCTATGTCTCGTCGATCTCTTCTCTAATTCCCAACTCATTCTTCAGAATTCCTATGAAAGAATTAATTTAAATTAATTAACAACAATACGCATTGTATCTAATCGTTATCATCATTACGCTTGATCGACAATCCTAGGTAGATCATAGGTAAGTGTAATTCATGTAATTGAATTCGGGTAATAAAAATTGTTCGATGACGATATCACAATGACGCACACAGAGGGAGCAGAGAAAGAGAGAGAGAAAGAGAGTGAGACAGAGAGAGAGAGAGAGAGAGAGAGAGAGAAAGAGTTACGAACATTGACAAATTACTCGCACGCGTGTAGATTAACCTGTGTGTTAATCATCCGCGAGGTAAGTTCTGATTTGAATTAATTCAAATCATTTCTCCGTTCGCTAACAGATTTATATGTCACACATGGAGAGAGAGAGAGAGAGAGAGAGAGAAGAGTGAGAGAGTGGAGGTTGGTAAGGGTGCCGATCACGTTAATGAGTTTTCGTTATGCGCCTTAGCTAGGTTTATGTTGTTTTCGTCATTCCCGAATGAAAATTTATGCCGGAACTTGGCGATCGTGAAATGATGGATGAGGTAGTCTCTTATATTCATACTTTAAACACATACATGCACGCACACGAACACATGTACCTACCTATCTACCTATCTACCTACCTACCTACCTACCTACCTACCTACCTACCTACCTACCAACCAACAAACGTATCCGCACACAGATACGTCATTTTATATCGATTACGTTTCACCATAAGTGCGAAAAATTCCATCCAGACGCAACCTAGGACTCATCCTTCTCCCCACCGCCAACACCCTCTTCCTCTTTCTCGTAAACCTCTCCTATATAAAATTACCTTAAAACACTTCATTCGATCTTATTTCTTTTCACGAATTCGTTAATTAGCTGAACACGACGAATTCGTTCCACTCGGTCATTCCAACAAACGCATGGAATTCTTACCCTTTCTACTAACCTTCCTCTTCCTCTTCTTCTTCTTCTTCTTCTTCTTCTTCTTCTTCTTCTCCTTCTTCTTTAGTTTTCTCTTTGTCTCAACGCGAAACCTCCGACCTGTAGTACAGTCTTGTTCTCTTCTCTTTCTGTCTTTCCCTCTCTCCCTCTCTCTCTCTCTCTTTCTCTCTTTCTCTCACACGCACACAATTTATGTCGGTGTTAGCCACCCACGAGAATCTCACGCAGACATTGGCTATTCTATATATGCACACACATAAACATACAGGGACGGATACGTGCGTGTGTCTTGCTTGCCGGGTCACGTCTTTGTTCACACGGCACGTTGTCCGTAAACGGAATCTTTGTGAAGCTTTTGCGAAGCTCCACGGGACTGGACGGTACACCGCACTGATATATATATATATATATGTACATGTATGTATGTACGTACGTATGTATACACGTATGCATCGCACGTATATAAATGTGTGCGAGAGGACTCGCGGGCGAGAAATAAAATGTACCTCGTTTCTTGCTTTTTATCGTACGTCTACCGAGACCGCTCGACCGTATTCAGAATTCAGTTCACGTAAGTGACTCGACGATACTCTACTGGGAATCGTCTAGAACTCGATATATATACATATATATATATATATATATATATATATATATATATATATATGTGTAGACAGATAGATAGATAAAATATCCGCAAATCGATGCTTTCGTCTCTAGTCTTATGCGTTTTCTCTGTCTTGCTTTCTTTCGTTCTTTCTTCGTTTTTGCCTTTTTTTCTTTTGTAATGTTTCTTTTTGTTTTTTTTTTCTTGTTTTTCCATTAATTCGTTTAATCCTCATGAAATATTAAAATAAAATTTTACGATACATTTCGAAAAGTATTTTTTTACTAATAAAAAAGATATTCGTCAGAGTCATTATAATATAAGGAAATCATCATTGTTATCCAAGCAATCATTCGTACAAAAGGATGATCAATAATAATAATAATTATGACGATTAATCCTAGCCTAGATAGATTTATGGTTTAATCTTTTGAGAATAATGGAAACGTGAAACGCATGCGTATTACGACGACAAACTATGACGGACCAACAAAGTACTATGATTCTCGAATTCTCGTTGATCTCCTTCTTGTCATCCGACAATAGCAATGTCCTTAGGGACCCTTAGCCCTTTACGCATGAATGTTCGTTCCGGGGTTTACATCCTAAAGAGGAAATTCCGATTCCGAATTCGTTCACATATCGATGATTTGTAAATAATATCTGTATTATTCAATATATATATATATATATATGCCTGTGTGTGTGGGTGTGTATGTGTAAAGAATTTTGTTTGAAAGAAAGAAGCTCGCATTAATTTTTCCAAAGGAATAATATCCTTTTTTGATAAATTGTAGATAAATAAATAATGGATGTAGAGAAAAAGAAAAAAAAAAAACAAAGAAAAGAAATTCTTCTCTTTAAAGACAATTAATTGATTTATCGATTAATAAGAGGATCTCAATTAACGATACGATTATATAATCGAAACGTTATTATTTATATAATTCAGATATAATCATTTGATAATAAACCGTGTAAAAGTAAAAATTACGATGATTATATAATCATTATTGTCATAATATAATTTTTACATGATATAAAAACATAAAATCGTGTACATAAAATTAAGAGGACTTATCTTTCTTTCTTTTCTTTTCCTCTATTTCGTTTAATTTCATTCAAATTTTTAATTACAATGTAACATGAAGTTTATCATAAAAAAGAAAAAAAAAGAAAAGAAAAAAAAAAAAAAGAGAAAAAAAAAATCTGTGGGGTCGACGATGGAAAGATGTTTCTAGTCTTTCGATGATACTATTCTCTCTCTCTCTCTCTCTCTCTCTCTCTCTCTCTCTCTCTCTCTTGTCAAAGCGGACCGCGGGAACCCTCGAATTCTCTAGTGGCTGCATTCGTTGGTCAAAACGCTAGGCTTGCGTGGAACGCAGAACGTTTTAACCATCGCCGGTCTGGTAGTAACGCGATGGTGGTGGTGGTGGTGGTGGTGGCAACAGAGAAGGATGGAAGAGGCAGAGGAGGAGGCAGATGAAGAGGAGGAGGAGGAGGAGGAGGAGGAGGAGAAGGAGGTGGTGATGGTGGTGATGGTAGAGGTAGAGGTGGTAGAAGCACAGCAGCAGTAGCACTCGAGTTTTCGGGAGCTTTGGTAAAACGAGGGTGCACAACGTGACGTTACGACGTTCTAATTAATGCAGAAACGGTGCTTCGGCGTTCGTACGTCCGTATGTCATTGCATTCGGACGTTCGCTGTTGCGTGTAAAGGCGGTTTACCTTCTCTCTCTCTCTCTCTCTCTCTCTCATTCTCTTTCTCTCACTCACTAAATCTCTCTTTCATTCTCTCTCTCTCTCTCTCTCTCTCTCTTTCTCTCTCTTACTTTCTCACTCGCTTACTCACTCATACTAACTCACTCAGTCATTCGCACAATGGTCTCCTATTTCTATCCCTGTTTTCGCGGCAAGGGCGAGGCGTCTCGGTAGACGAAGAAGGGTGAGAAAGAGAGGGTAGAGAAATGGGGAGGGTTACCGGTTGGTTTGGAACACGGAACGGGGGTGGAGGTGAGGTCGAAGGGATGCCGACGGGTCGTTGCCCGAAAACGCGGCTCTGTTATTGTCCCCCTACTACAACACCCAACTCCTCTCGGTTGCCCCTAACTCCGACTTCGATACACACAGTCCCGTTCTCTCTTTCTCTTTCTCTCCCCCCCCCTCTCTCTCTCTCTCTCTCTATCCCTCTCTTTCTTTCTCTCTTCATCCTTCCTTTTCTCTACGCGACACACGAGCTCACACGCACGAGCGCCCACGCATACGATCGAACAGAAAACACACAAAGAGAGAGAGAGAGAGAGAGAGACTATTACGCTCGGCTAGGCTATTTTACGCGTAAGCCACACGCACTAGACGAAACTTCGTCGTCGTACACTACCTTTGTCATACTCACGATTTTTCTTTCGAAATTTAAATATGCGTTTCATAATGTCTATTCTCTCTCTCTCTCTCTCTCTCTCTCTCTCTCTCTCTCTCTCTCTCTTTCTCTTTCTCTTTCTTTTTTCTTTTTTCTTCTTTCTTCTTTATTTTTCTTTTTTTTCTTTTGTTTACTTTCTAACATTTTTGTTTTTAACTTCATATATTTAATATCTAGTCAAAAAGAAAAAGCATCTTTCCAAGTGATCGAACTATTCGTTTTGATTATATATATATATATATATATATATATATATATATACATACAAATAATAAGTATAGACAAAGAACTGATTTTATTTTTCTTTCAATGAAAATGTTATTCCGAGGTGCAGAGGGCATTGACCCTATGTCAACGTGATGAAACATTAGGGGGCCCCCCTTTTTTTTACTCTCTCACGTAAAATCATTATTTTTCTTTCGCATTTGGCTATACTACTATCTACACTCTACATGTAACCCTATAACAAAAAGAACAGAAGAAAAAAAAGAAAAAAATATATATATGTATATATATATATATATATATATATATATATATATATATATATAATGTGTAAAAAAATCCGAAGAATGAAGGATGGAATTGACGGGAAAGGAAAAAGAATAACAGAAACCAAAACAAGGCGGGCGCGTGCGCGCACGCTTACAAACATGCGTACGCGCACATACACACAAGTACCGTTCAATATGATATCGAAGGAATAAAAACAAGAGGAAAGAAAGAATGATAGAAAGAAAGAAAGAGAGAAGGAAAAGGGAGGGAAAACAAACGAAAAGAAAAAAGGGACAAAAAGAAAAAGGAGAAAAAGAAAGAGAGAAGGTAGAAAAAAAAAGGGAAGAAAGAAAGGGTAGCAAAAGGTGGACACGAAACGCAACGAGCCGCGAGAGCTGCTGGCACAAGGGCAGAAGAGAACCAGAGAAGGAAGGAAGGAAGGAAGGAGGGAGGGAGGGAGGGAGGGAGGAAGGAGAGAGGGAGGGAGGGTGGGAACGGCGAGGGGGGATGGAGGGAGAGAGAAGAAGGGATAGGGATTGGGGATTGGGGATGGGGATGGCTCGAATTCGTCGAGGAGGGCAAAAGCACACGAACGAGAGAACGTCAGAGTGAGAGAGACAGACAGACAGAGAGACAGACAAAGCGATAAAGAGAGAGAGAGAGAGAGAGAGAGAGAGAGTGAGAGTAAGTGAGTGAGTGAGAGAGAGAGAGAGAGAGAGAGAGAGATAGAGAAAGAGAGTGAGAGGTCCACGTCGTCGGCTCGTTTCGCGAGCAAGCAGGTAGTCGGTAACGCGGCAGCACTTTGCATTGTCGGCGAGCACACGCGGGAACGTTTACTGCCGTCGACGTGTCAATCCATAGCCAGGGTTTTACGACCGCCGCGTAAATTCCATGGCCGTGCTACTACTGCTACCAACCAATACCTACATCCAACAACAACACCAATACCAATGCCACACATTCGCATTAACACTATCGTACCCCCGAACACCATCAACCAACGTCCAACACACCAACAACACCAATACCATAAACCATCGATACTAACACTAAGGACAATAACGACGATATCGCAACTAGTGCGAGCATCAGAGGCCACCACCGTAGACCCGACCGGGGCTCGAACTCGTGCATCGTCAACGACGACAACAAATGCATTAGACTTTATGGCCGTCGGGCTCGTTAAACCTATCCAACCACCCTTCTTTCACCGTCCATCCCTCCTCGACCCACTCTCTCTCAAACCAACCACCCTCCCCTCCCCCTCCTACTCCTCGACCCACCCTCCCATCAACCCCCCTGCCACAGTTCACATTTTAGAGCCAACGGGGAGACGTCCAGACCTACGCCAGACGCTTCCACCTGGATATCCGATCTCTTTTCTCTCTCTCTCTCTCTCTCTCTCTCTCTCTCTCTTCTTTGTCTCTCTATCTCTATCTTGCTCTCTCTTTATTTTCTTCTTTCATCATCCCTTCTGTCGTAACTGTTCTCAACCTTTAAATATCCTTCAATATTCTTTTTACGTTGGTTCTTTATTTGTCGATGAATTGTTTTCTTTCTTTCTTTTTTTTTTTTTTTTTTTTTTTTTTTTTCTTCTATTGACTCGTCGAACCTCCGTATTGAGAATTACGTGATTTATTAAAAGATACGATGATTTAGTTTTGATACGTTCGATTTTTCTCATCTTTTTTTTTTCTTCTCGTTTGTTAAATAAAATTATTTCGAAGAAAAAATATGTAATTTGTAATATTAACGGAAGTTAAATATGCTTATCATTAGATGGTAAATTAGAATTTCTCTCTCTCTCTCTCTCTCTCTCTCTCTCTCTTTTCTCTCCTTTCTCTAATATTCATTTTTTCTATCATATTTGACAAGATGACTATTCTATGATTTGATTCAGAGATTATTTTTCTCCTGGACGAAATTATTTATTACGTGGATATATCTATATTTATGTAATTTTTTTGACATTAATGTAAGTCAGATGTAAAGTAAGTTAGATGTAAATCAAATAACGAATGAATATATCCCTTTAATCTTCAACCCTGTCGTATTCTATTGCTTCTTAAGCCCTTTTAATAGATCTTCGTTATATCTTCTATAAATGTACAAAGATTTCTTTTCGAAATATTTCATTTCATTTTTTAAGTTCATCTCGTACAAGTAAAAGATCATTGTTACGAGTAACAATCGTAAATCTCATTAATTGTCGTCACTTTTAATACTTTACGCGTCATTGTCATTATTAGAAATTTCTAATATTCTTTTTTTTCGTCGTAATTTTTTTTTCTCGTTTTCTTTCTTTCTTTTTTTTTTCTTTTTTTTTTTTTTTTTTTTTTGTATCAACCCTTAAACTTCAAACGATCTCCGAACGTTATCAATATTTTTATGTTTTATAATAATTAATAATATAATGGCTGATTAATCTAGCGATTAAAAATAGACATTAGAATTTTTCTATATTTCTATCGTCCTTATGTGTTCTTTAGAAATGATCGATGGATCGGTCGGTCGATCGATCGGTCGGTCGGTCGGTCGGTCGATCCCGTTTTAACAAACACGAACCGTATATATGAAATCGTTTATTTATCGAGTAATATCGTATCCGGCCTCGATATTCCCAAGAGAAGCCTCCTGGTTTGTTTAAGACCGATCAAACAAAACAAAAAGAAGAAAAAGAAAAAAAAGAAAAAGAAAAAAAAAAAAATGGAAAAAAAAAGGAAAAGGTATGCCTGATGGTTGCCTTGGCCTTTTGTACCGAGAGGAAGATTGCGATGATGTTGGTCAGAGGAGTGGGGGAGAAGTGGTGGTACAAGGGAGAAGAAATTCCGTCGCGTCCGGAAATTGTTCGATTCTCTCAAAGTAGCCGGAAACGAGTATGAAAAACTCGATGACGTGGGACAAGAGATATAAGAGTACATTTATATAGACGAAAGGAACAAAAAAAAAGAAAAAAAGAAAAAAAAAAAAAAAAAAAAAAAAACAAGAATATACGGATAAATGAATAAATGAATAAATAAATTTATTTAATGTTCATTAAAAATATCCATTGATATGGACGTTCCTTGAGATTCGAATTCTTGTAGAGAAAAGAAGAATAAAGAAAAAAAAAAAATATATTTCTTTAGAAGAAGATTTTATTAACATTGACGAAGTGCAATAAAAGAAAGGAAGAAGAGAAAAAAAAGAAAAAAGAAAAAAAAATAAAAGGAATAAAGAAAGAAAGTGTTAGGGTAAAATAAAAATATTATTCAAGATCTAAATAAGTATGTATCATTTCGATTATTAAATTGTAAAGTCATTATCAGTATCTATATATATATATATATATATATATATATATATATATATATATATATATATATATATATATATATTTGTGTATTAAAATTTTAAATGATTTAAATCCACTTCAGATTAAAAAAGTACGAGATCTTCGATCCTTGCATGTTAACCGGTCAAGTTGACGATGAAAAAAAAAAAAGAGTGGGGAGGATGGGGTGGGATGTGGGGTTACGAGCATGGAGAACATCCTGTGATTAGGCGGTAAGAAAAATGATGGCCGACATTAATAGACCCTTCTTCTTAAAGAAGCTCCTTCGAGGTACCCACAGCTTCTCCGTTTTTCCTTCGTCTTCCTGACTCTTAACAAATGGCGGACCGTACCGTCACGTTTTCTACGTTCCGATCGATAGATTACCCCTCCTTACGATACTTCTTCTTCTTCTTCTTCTTCTTCTTCTTCTTCTTCGACTTCTTCTTTCTCTCTCTTTCTTTCTCTATCTATCTCTGTCGCTCTCTCTCTCTCTCTCTCTCTCTCTCTCTCTCCCTCTCTCTTAGGTTTTTTTCTCTTTTTAAATTAAATCAAAAATTGATTTCATCGAACGACGAGAAGCGCTTCAAAAAATTTTCTTTCTTTTCCCTTTTATTTTCCCTTTTTTATTTTCTTTTCCTCTTTTTTTTTTTTTTTTTTTTTTTTTTAACGCAACGAAGAAGAAAAGATAATCAAATGATATTAAAGGGAATAGGCAGATTTTTAAATT
>NC_062189.1:1416229-1421229 GCF_912470025.1 Vespa velutina | reverse complement strand
GAGGAGGAGGAGGAGGAGGAGGAGGAGGAGGGGAAGAAGAAGGAGGAGGAGGATAAGGAGGAAGAGAGTTAGAAAGGGGCGCGTGGGGGGGTGGTGATGGTGAGGCGGGGTGGGGGGTTACAGGACCGAGGGAATATAATTGCGGAGAGAGCAAATGAAGAGAGAAAAAGATAGAGAGATAGAAGAGCATCGTGTGTTTGACTCGTGTGAGAGCGCAGGAGGAAGAGAAAGATAGATAGAGAGAGAGAGAGAGAGAGAGAGGGAGAGAGAGAGAGAGAGAAAGAGGGAGGGGTGGAGAGGAGAGAGTGAGAGGAAGGAAAGAAAGATGCGCGGAGATGTTCTCGCCGGGTCAGTACGGGGTCACGCTTGGAATCCAGAGCAAACTATCCCCCCTCCTTCTTCGTTTAGCCTCCTCCATCGTTCGTTCGCTCGACCGCCCGCTCGCTCGCTCGCTTACCTACCTGCTTGCCCTCCATCTTCCTCCTCCTCCTCCTCCTCCTCCTCCTCCTCCTCCTCCTCCTCTGCCTCATCCCCTTCTTCTTCTTCTTCTTTTTCCTCCTCCACATCCTCGTGATCCTCTTGTTTTTCTTTCGATACCAAGTAAGAAGCCTATATACCTCTTTCCACTATCCCCTCCTCTTTACCCTCCCACATCAACCAACTATATATATATATTTCTCTCTCTCTCTCTCTCTCTTTCTCTCTTTCAATCTCTCGCTTTCTCTTTCTATCTTACATGCCACTATCTCTTTATACGTCCATCTCACTCGGTTGCACGCGTTGAAATTGCGACGCGAAATCCGCGTCTTCCGCGTCATTGCCGCGCACGATCTTTCGTCCGAAGGAGACGAGGAGCAGACGATGCAGCCATAAATCGCTCCCTCGAGAAGAGTGTGCACCAACCAACCAACCAACCTACCAACCAACCAACCAACCAACCAATCGACCAACCGACCGATCGACCAACCAAACAACCGACCGACCGACCAACCGTTCCGATCGAGACCAAACCAACGGAAGACTTGCTACGGTTAAACGAGCATCGTCGATTCTGCGATTCCTTCTTTTCCACGGCGACGCGATATCCTGGACGACGGCGAAGATAAGACCCGGATCTCTCTCTCTCTCTCTCTCTCTCTCTCTCTCTCTTTCTCTCTTTCTCTCTTTTATTATTCTTTCTTTTTTCTTATTTTTTACATTCGTCCCACATCTCTCCCTTTTCCAATCTCCTTTTTTCTTAGTTCACTGTACTTTATCTATTTCAGTATAAGGAATTATTTATTAAGTATCAATAAAAGTTTATTCAATTTTCCTCTTTTTACGTGCTATGTAATAATCTTTTATATATATATATATATATATATATATATATATATATGTAGACAAAAGGAATAAGAAAAATATCAACGAAGAATTTTAAGAATCGACATTAATCGCTGTCTCTATTCGAGCTCAATTGTGTCATATCGATATCAATATGCATTCCACCTCTCTCTTTCTCTCTCTCTCTCTCTCTCTCTCCCCGTTTCTCTCTCTCCTCCTCTCTTCCGTTTCGAAAGAAGAAATAAAGAACTTCGTGGAGCATTTGTGAAGCTTCAACTCCTTTGTCAAATCGGTTACATCGACGCGTTAATTATTTCCACAGGAGCGATTCGATCGCCCACTCGTTCGTTCGTTCCTTCGTTCGTTCGTTCGATCAATCGATCAATCGTTCGTTCGTTCGTTCGTAAGTTCGTTCATTTGTTCGATCGTTCCTTCGATAGGATAGATAGATCGATAGTAAAGGAAATCTTCACGAAACGTGTATTCGTTTCTCTAGATCCAAGCACTAGGAACGTTTCACTTCTCTTTCTCTCTCTCTCTCTCTCTCTCTCTCTTTCTCTCTTTCTCACACTCTCTCTCTCTCTCTCTCTCTCTCTCTCTCTCTGTGTCGACGTTAATCAACGACGATTCTACGGAACGGTCTCATCCATGAAACTAATTTCGCGATGTAACGCTATTATTTTCAATTCAGCGAGAGCACGAGATTTCATAGGGCTTTTATAGGTTATTGCACGACGTTGGTTCTCTCCCTCTCCCTCTCTCTCTCTCTCTCCTTCTCTCTCACACATTCTCCATCTCTCTCTTTTAGTCTATTTCTCTATTTCTCTCGTTCAATCTCGCCTTCGATCGTACCGCGAAAGATATCCTGTTACCTTCCATTACGTCGTCTACCATTCGCGTTGCTCGCGATAGCGAACGTGTCACGATGTCGAAGAAATAAGAGAAACGCGGAGGGAAGCTTTTCTTTGAGTTTCGTATTTCGAAAGATTCACCGAATGGTAAACGATCGAAACGTACCTCAATCTTTCCTCTCGTATTCAATCTCTCTCTCTCTCTCTCTCTCTCTCTCTCTCTCTTTCTCTCTCTCTGTCTGTATGTCTGTCTGTCTTCCTATCTCTCTCTTTCTCTCTCTAAAGTATTTAATATTAATTTATCCGAATATTTCAAATAGGATTTCATCCAAATTTACATTCGTCAATCGTTACATTTTATAATACTTATTCGCTGGATTCGACTCGATAGAACAGATTGAATATACACACATATAATAAATTTGAAAATTTTAATACAATTCCCAATCTACCTATCTCTATCTTTTCTCTCTCTCTCTCTCTCTCTTTCTCTCTCTCTCTCTTTTTCTCTGTCTCTATCTCTTTATCTCTCTCTTTCCTCTATCTCGACCAACATTGGTCCATCCCTTCGTCTCTCTCTCTCTCTCTCTCTATTTCTTTTCGTCTCGTCGAACGAGACGGACAGTGAGATATTCGATTATAACTCATTCCGCTTCGACGAAACGATTTTATTCCGTCGGTCTCTGCCAGTAGTCCGATGCTAACATTTACCTTCGGCTCACCGCCGGAGAAGGCTTCTCTCTCTCTCTCTCTCTCTCTCTCTCTGTCTCTCTCTCTATCTATCTCTATCTATCTATCTCTATCTATCTATCAATCTATCTTTCTCTCTCTTTCTCTCTTTTCTCCGCGCGCGGTAATATCGCGACCAAAAAAGCAATACTCGCTCTCGGACGGCCGTTAATTATACCGTCGCGCGGCCGCGTATTGTCGAGCGTTATACGCGTATGAAGTATTTCCATTTCCATGATTGGACCGATGGGGTGGAGGAGAGTAACAGAGAGAGAGAGAGAGAGAGAGAGAAGAAACAAAGATAGATAGAGACAGAAAGAGAGAGAGAGAGAGAGAGAGAGAGAGAGAATCGGGTCGGTGCAACGAGAACGACAGATGGAGATCCGTGATTCCGTGTGCGGCCACTGTTGGTCTAGTGTGAAACGGAGATGGATAGACGGAACGAGAATAAACGAGAGAGAAAGAGAAAGAGAAAGAGAATGAGATAGAGATAGAAAGAGAGAGCGAGAGAAAGAGAGAGAGAGAGAGAGAGAAAGAGAGAGAAAGAGACAGAGACAGAAAGAGTCGCAGAATGGGGGGTCGCGGCGTGTTAGGGACGAGCCGCGTGTCAATTAAGTGGCTCTGACCGGTGAGATACGGGGATTCCTTTCCATAGGGATATGCATACGCTGTTACGAACGTGCAGACGCGTTTCTATCCACTATGTGGACCAATACGACCAACACGACGAACGGCAACTTCGTGAACGGATGCACGCATCCCCCTTCTATTCTCTTTCTCTCTCTCTCTCTCTCTCTCTCTCTCTGTCTTCAAATAAATCGTATGCTCGGACAGTGATCACATCATCGATATTCACGTTGTTTGCCAAACTTCTTATTCCATATTTCATTTATTTCAATTTAAATATCCTCTTATGTGTACTTTACTGGATTGTATGTACTTATGTATATATGTGAAAAGAGGGAGAGAGAGAGAGAAGAGAATGTTGTCAAAATCGTTTCATTTTGGATATTTTCAGTATCCTCGTTCATTACGTAGTATTTTCTATCGAACCATTTTTATTATTCGTCATAGTGACATGCATATTTTCATTTTACGTTTGCACGATTTTTCTCTCTTTCTTTGTTTCTTTTCTTCTTTGTTCCCTTTTTTTTTTCCTCGTCTCTTTACGTTTTTGAGAATAATTATGAATACCTTCGTATATGCTTTCTATTGACTTTTTCTAATTCGTGCCCATTTCTTTTATTTTTTGTCATTATTGTTGTTGCTTTCTCGTACTATCCAAAAATAAGACAAATCATACTGATCTCGTATCATGTCAATCGTTTCAATAATATTATTTCTTATTTTATATATACACACACACACACACATATATATATATATATATCTACATGTCTATATATCTATACGAGTATACATGTTTAAGTTAAATATATACCCATCAACGTATGTCATAGGTAACGTATCGAAGGCAATCGTTTTAATGGACACGTTGCTGAGACGACGTAGAAATTCGACGTTACAACCCCCTTCCCAACCCCACCCTTCAGATATATATATATATATATATATATATACAGGACATATATTTACACATAGACGTACACCTTCAATATCTTCCATCCCTTCCCGTCCTCCGATCTCTTTCCTTCTCATCCCTGGTCTTCTCTACCCTTCCCTTCCCTTTCCTTCTTCACAGCAAACCGAAACTAGAATTTTGTGGTGCGTCGGAACGAGTCCAACGGTATGTAATAACGCATCGTTTAAATTACGTGAGCTATAAATTATGGGAGTTGCGAAGTACGGCTGCGGGCTTTGGCGCAACGTCGATCCTGCGCGCGTCTGTCCAGTTTGTAACCAACCATCCCTATAACCCTCCGAATCCCATTCCTCACCCCTCATGCACTCAGATCACTCATCCTTCTCTATGATCCCTCCAAACTTGCTCGCTCACTCACTCACTCATTCATTCACTCACTCACTCACTCACTCACTCTTTCTCCCCTCTCTCATTTCGACGATCAGTAATTTGCGACCGTAACGTTATATCGATACTCTTTACATGTATAAACTCTACGTATAAGCATTGTATAT
>NC_062189.1:1408729-1413729 GCF_912470025.1 Vespa velutina | reverse complement strand
GTGAAACGATTTAACGTTGTATACTAATTCTACTCGTATATATATATACAATATATACCGGTCTCTCTTTCTCTCTCTCTCTCTCTCTCTCTCTCTCTCTCTCTCTCCATATATATATATATATGTTTGTGTGTGTGTGCACGTGTGTGTACGCGTATATGTTATTTTCCTCTTTGTAGTAGTAGATATAATCAACGTAACTATTTATCTTCTATCATCAAAACTAGCAAACGGATTTTAATGAATGTATTAAAATCATAATTATTTTCAATAGTTCCTTTTTAATAGATTTTTATACGAAACGATTGTTTTTTTTTTATCCTTTGTCTTTCAAAAGTGAAAAAGAAATAGAGAGAGAGAGAGAGAGAGAGAGAGAGAGATCTAACATCGTTGTCCAATTGTTTTCATTCTATTTGTTCTTAAAAAAAATAAGAAGAATTCTTTAATAATTATCGTAAATATTAAGGAAAATAATTTTCTTTTTTAACTAGGTTTTTTGCTTTTCCGAAAAAAAAAATCGAGAAAAAAAAGAAAGAGTAACAAAGAGAGAGAGAGAGATATATATATATGTCTGCATGAATGTTTAATTGATTTCATTCTGTCTGACGTAAAAAAAAAAAAAAAAGACAAAACAAAACGAAAACTAAATCAATTAATAAATAAAACGTTGTCCCTTTGATAAATCTAAAAAAAAAAAGAATTGCCACCGAAATTAGAGACAAATAATTTTTCTATATTAATAGGTTCTGTGTTAAAATAAAAAAAAAAAAAAAGAAAGAGAGAGAGAGAAAGAGAGATGTCTGCTGTATCAATGCCTAATTGATTCCATTCGATCTGTTCTTCAAAGAAAAAAAAAAAAGGAAAGAACAGAAAAAGAAAAAAAAAGAAGGTAAAAAAGGAAGAGGAAAAAGAAAATTGGCCCTTTTAATTAATTATTTAAAAATTATCGTAAAAATTCGAAATAATAATTTTTTTCTCTTCAAATTAGTCTCTCTCTCTCTCTCTCTCTCTCTCTTTTATATTTTTTAATTATTTCATCAAAAAAATTTCGTCAATTGCCATGGAATATTTTAAAACAAAAAATTGTCCCTTTTAGAGAAAATGTATGAAAAAAAAGTGATTCAGGGCTGATAAGGGTTTCGTATAGCATATAAGTATAAGAGAAAGAAAGAGATAAATAGAAAAAGGGGGAAAAGAGAGAGAGAGAGAGAGAGAAAAAAATAAATACATATTATCGAGTTCACCGTTTGTTCTCTTTCAAGTAGCAAGAGGTTACGTCGTTGGTGAACGAAGGTGCACGATCACGAATACGAGAGCGGCACGAATGCGACGATAGGCAACGTGCTGCTTTAGAAGGGGCGGATTAGAACTACCGTAGCGTGTATGTGTTTCTATACGTATATAACGTTGCATGTACATTCGTATGTATGTATGTATGTATGTATGTGTGTGTGTACGATTATCTTTGCATAGGACTCGATACGCGTGACTCCGACGAACTGCTTAACCAATCGGGGACGGGGGTGGGAGGACTTGGAATTTTCAATCGATCTTTACGACACAATCGATTTTCTCCTTGGTATTAATATTATTTGAACGTCTCTCTCTCTCTCTCTCTCTCTCTCTCTCTTTTTGTCGTTTATTATTTTACCTTGTATATTTATTTATATCTATTTTGATCCATTGTGAAATATAGATAAATTAAATAAATTAAATTATTCATTATTTTGATAATAACTTGTTTTATTATATATGCATTTTATTTGGATAAGAATTTTTTATATTTATTATTTTTCATTATACAAATTAATGGATATATTGTGAGAAAATTTTATTATTATTATTATTGTTATTGTTGTTGTTGTTGTTGCTGTTATTATTATTATTATTGTTGTTGTTATTATTATTATTATTATTATTATTATTATTATTATTATTATTATTATTATCACTTAGAAATATTAGAAGAGGTGAGATCTAAGGGATAATTGTGATAGATAAGTTATCATCGTAATTTATAAATATTTAGAGTGAATTATATATGAATATATAAATTATAATTGTCAAGAAACAATATATATTTGCATTTCTTTCATAATTTTCATTCTTACGCATTATTTAATAGTAATGAAAAAAAGATAGAAAAGAAAGAAAAAGAATAAGAATTTTTAGCCGAGCTGTTTGAGAAACACAATTAGTAATGTATAATTGTGAAAAATAATTACTCGCTTTTTTTTTTTTTTTTTTTTTTTTTTTTTTTTTTTTTTTTTTTTTATAAATTCGAATAAAAAATATTTCAAACGAGTTCGATACAATTGGATAACTATTATCATAATGTACACGACAAAGACATTTCGAATATAACGAAAAAATGAATTCTATGTCTTCTTCTTCTTCTTCTTTTTCTTCTTCTTTCTTCTTCTCTTTTTCTTTTTCTCTCTTCTTCCTTTTCATTCAAGACTACGAATACTTGACCAACGATTAAAAAGCAAAAAAGAGAAATCTTATCGAGACTATTACAACTATTTTATGGGAAACGTGATTCAAATGGGATATAAGAAAATAAAATAATTTCTAATTATAATATATAACGTAATAGGAATATTTCGGGGAAATAATTTGAAAATATAAAAAAAACGTCTAGTGGAACATTATCGTAGAAAAGGTCGGGACCGATTCGTAGGGCCATCCATTCCTGAAGGTGGTTAGTGAGTAAGTAAGTAAGTAAGTAAGTAAGTAAGTAAGTAAGTAAGTAAGTAAGTAAGTAAGTAAGTAAGTAAGTAAGTAAGTAAGTAAGTAAGTGAGTAAGTAAGTGAGTAAGTAAGTAAGTAAATAAGTAGAAGGTAAAAGTCGAAGCCCAGAGCCACAATCTATCCGCAGCCGTGCGTGTTCGTGACTTGGGCCTTGTGAGTAGTCACACAGAGGCTTGCCCGGGTCGAGGCCCGTGTACCATCCCCTCTTTTTCTCTGACTCTCTCTCTCTCTCTCTCTCTCTCTCTTCTCTTTTAGAAGGATACGACGTCCTCCCACGAGTAAGAGCGAGAGAGAGAGAGAGAGAGAGAAAGAGAAAGACGGGAAACGTGTACCGAGTGCAAGCAACCCTTTTGCCGGTCGAAGGAGCAGATAGTACAGCCGATGGTGGAGAAACGGATACGAAAGGGGTAAAGGGAAGAGATAGCTGGGCTAAAGGGTCGTCTCGTCGACGGTTTCGAAAGAGGAGAGCGAGAGAGGACCTAGCGAGGGAGGCAAAGACTCTCCGCAGGTCGATACCATCGCCCCGAGAGCCACCAGGTTCAGGTCTCCCGCTGCCTCTATACACTCCAGACCGAAAGAGAGAGAGAGTGAGAATATGTATGTGTGTGTGTGTGTGTGTGTGTGTAAGAGAGAGAGAGAGAAAGAGAGAGAGAGAGAGAAAGAGAGAGAGAAGACTTCCCCGTAATTATTCAGCAAGGAGGACCCGCGGGTCAAGTCGGGTTATCTTAGCGTTAGGATGCAGAGTTATCTACCCTGCCTTACTCCTGTTCCTCCCGTCTTCGAATCCGACCTTAGAGAGGGAGGAGGATAGCTTACCGAAGATTCTCCCTCCCTCCTTCCCCTTCTCTCTCTCTCTCTCTCTCTCTCTCTGTATCTTATACATACACACACACACACATATACATACTCGCTCTCTTTGTAACCTCAACGGATGCTATGTAGGATGCACGAAGCAACTTACTCACGATATATCGTGCCAGTCTCGTTGCACTAGGGTGCTTTCGATCATAGAGACCGTGCCATACTCAAAAACTTACTTTTCTATCATCCACCTTACCCTTACGTTACGTTCTAAATTTCCTATGCTAGATGTAAAACTTTTTCATATATATATATATATATATATATATATATATATATATATATATATATTGCATATACATAGAGAGAAAGAGATAGAGAAAGACAGATAGACGTAGAAATAAATAAATAAAGAAATAAAGAAATAAAGGAAGGAAAAGAGAAAAAATGAAAAGAAGAAAAATCTTACGATTACTATTGACGTACGGGATTCTCTAGCGTTCACCGATTTCCATCGGGATCGGAAGAGTATTACGCGCAACTTTACGGGACGATCGAGACGCGTGTTAGGAAAGAAAGAGGAGAAGATGAAGGAGAAGGAGGAGGAGGAGAAGGAGGAGGAGGAGGAGGAGGAGGAGGAGAAGGAGAAAAAGGAGAAGAAGGAGGGAGTGAAGGAGAAGGATGAGGGAAAAAGGTGAAGGAGCTATCTGGTGGTGTTGGTGATGGTGGTGTTGGTGATGGTGGTGTTGGTGGTGTTGGTGGTGGTGGTGGAAGAATAAGAAGAAGAAAAAGAAGAAAGAAGAAAGGGAAGAAGGAAAAGAGACGCACACGGCAGAACGCATATGGCACGATAGAAAGCACGTAGGGTCTCCATGCAGAGACGACTCCAGCTGCGCCATGTGCGTCGTTTGCCGCAAACGTGACGCTCCACGTCATACGGGACCACCGTTCTCTCTCTCTCCCTCTCTCTCTCTCTCTTTTCTCTTTCTCTCTTGCTCCTTAGAGATGTGATGCTTTTTTATAAACCCTACTTAAGGTGAAACGTCGCCAACGCCATGGCTCGCGACGTACTTGGAATAACTTTTCTTCTTTCCTTCCTTCTTTACTTCCTTCCTTCCTTCCTTCTTTCTTTTATCCGTCTTTTTTGTTTTTTGGTCTTTTCTCCCGAACGAATAGCATCGTCTTGTCTTACTCTTCTCCTCTTATGGTAATCGAATTTTCCCTCATGAGCATCATCATCTCTCTCTCTCTCTCTCTCTCTCTTTCTCTTTCTTGCTCTCTTTTTGGTATTCACAAAAACAGTAGATACGCACTACCACCGAAAGATGACTTTAGATTTGCTAAGTCAGAGACCATTGTCATCTACCCTTCGGGCAACTACGGAATTAGCAATTTTATTTAAGCCACTCGACAACGATTCTACCAAGCAAATATCGTGGGATTTAA
>NC_062189.1:1381229-1406229 GCF_912470025.1 Vespa velutina | reverse complement strand
AAGAAATTGCAAACGGAAAAGTGTAAAATTTGTTTTATTTTTCTTATCAATCATCTCTGCGATAGTCTTTCTCTCGATCGTACGTATTACGAACAAATTTTATTACATTTTTCTATTAAAAAAGTCAATTATCATTATCATGAAAAAGTCATTATCATGAAACAAAATGATCTTCTATCTCCTTGTCTCTTCTTCCTCATCATCTTCTTCATTTTCTTCTTCTTCTTCTTCTTCTTCTTCTTGTTTATCGAGAAATTTAATAGGAAAAAATTTTCTTTTTCTTAACAAACAATTAACAATTTCTCTCTTTTATCAATTCTCAATGAATTTTAAAAGACAATTAAAAACTTTTTTTTTTGTTCTCATAAATTTTCCTAAAGTCGATCATAGTTCGTGTAGATATATCGAGATAAAGTTTAACGTGACTAACGATAGTCGAGCGAAAAGAGAAAGAGAAAGAGAAAGAGAAAGAGAGAGAGAAAAAGAGAGAGACAAAGAGAGAGAGAGAGAGAGAGAGAAAAAGAGAGAAAGAGAAAGAGAGTCTTAGTTGACGTTTTGTGTATCGCACAGTAGGTTCGTCGTAGTCGTAGTCGTAGTCTGACGGAATTAAATTAATATCTCTCTGGCTTCTGAGATTTGCTAGGGCGGGTCCTAGGTAACGTTGTCACTTGTGAATTATTATTACGCGGGGAAGCGCGTTCGGTGAGAAAGACGTCACAGGGTATAACTGCGTCTGTGACTGACATCGAGCATGGAAACCGTGGAAATGCTTCGGTACCGGTTTAAAATGATTGCTCGCGGGTATATCCGAGATTTCGCGACTTCTCTTAGAGAAAAGGTTAACCACGTCCAATGTCTGCTTCGTCTATGTAAATCTACGTGTACCTGTATGCCTCTGTCTGTGTTTGTTCGTGTATATGCGCGCACGCGCGCGCGCGTATTCACGAGATTCCTTTGATTATTTTTGTCACAAATTTTACGTTTGATACCTCGTCGTATCACAAAGCGAAGAGAAATAATGTGTACTTGATTTGAGTTTAAGAGGCGTCGTGGAAGATCCTTAAAAAAAAAAAAAAAGAAAAAAAAAATAAAATGGAAAAAAAGAGCGATTAGAAAATAAAAAAAAAAAAAGCACCGAGATAGAAGAATTATCAAACGTTAATTTTTCCATCTACCTGTAAGAATTTTGATTAAAGAAGACAAAAGACAATGATGTAAATCGTTAATGATAATCTTTGATCTTGAATAGGATTGAACATGTGTTCTCAACGTCTACGAATACAAATCTACTTATCACTGAGTTAACGCGTACGCATCTTCCCCTCTCTTGTTATTATTACGCGTATAAATCGTTCGAATGATTTGTTCGTCAAAAAAATTTATTTTGTTTGTTCGAATCTGTCGATCGATACTCAAAGTATTCGTGGTAAAAAGGTCAAAGGGAAGAAAAAACTTAAGATATAAAAATAAGAGACAAAAGACAAAAAAAAAGGGAGAAAAGCGTAAAAAAAAAAAATTTTAAGACGCGTAAAGAACTTTCTCTATCTACAAAAAGAAAAAAGAAAAAGAAAGAAAGAAAGAAAGAAAGAAAAATAAGATCAAAAGAAAATTTTCTCTAATTTCGAAACAGATGATAGGACAAGTAAGGAAAAGAGAGAAGCAGAGGAGAAAAAAAGCAAAAAGAAAAAGGAATTAAAAAAAAAAACAAAACGAAAAAGGAGAAAGAAAGAAAGAAAGAAAGAAAGAAAGAAAATAAAATAAAAAGTGCAATGCCAAGGAAGGAAAATAAAATGTGGATCGACATTATGTCGCTCGAGTTTTCTACTTCTTCTTCTTCTTATTATTATTCTTATTCTTCTTTCTTATTCTTATTCTTATTCTTCTTTGTCGAGGCGTTAATCGTGAATCACATCTACGGTTACTCCGAGTGGCAGCTCAGTTGTCTTCACTGAACTACGCTTTCTAAGAATCCTAAGTCTTTCGCATTCTCGACTTACGTGGAGACGGAAGAATATATTATACGAAGAAGGTATATATGTGTGGGTACTACGTATATGTACATAGTATATATATATATATATATATATATATATATACATAGTAAGATGGGCGAAGCCTACGAAATAAACGGAACAATGGTTGAACGTGAACGCGAACGCGTGTTGAGGAACGATATAATGGAAACTAATCGTGAGCGTAAGAAGAGAAAGAGAAAGAGAAAGAGAGAGAGAGAGAGAGAGAGAGAGAGAACGAGAGAAAGAGAGAGATAGAGATAGAATGCAACTCCATGCAATACGAAGGATCGCAAGGAAATACCCTTTTCCAAGGATCGTCTTCATTGTTTGTTGGATTCTCTGAAGTCGAATAAGGCGGAGCGAACGTTGAAGGCACTCTCAAATTTCGCAGACGCGCCTCCTTCCTTTGACTCTCCTCTCTTAAGAAGAGTAGAAGCTCTACTTTTCCTTCCTTCCTTCCTTCCTACCTACCTACCTACCTACCTACCTACCTACCTACCTACCTACCTACCTACCTACCTACCTACCTACCTACCTACCTACCTACCTACCTACCTACCTACCTTCATTTCTATCTTCCTACCTTCCTTCCTTCCTTCCTTCCTTCCTTATTTTCCTTTCTTCAACTTTTATTTAAGCGATTTCCTGAAGCAAAAAAAAAACGCATAACCTAAAAAACGCATTCCTTATCTCGAGCACACCGTGAACATTGTTTTCTTTCTTATCGTCCTGTACAAATTCTAGTATACTTTTTCTTTTCACATGTTCTTCTTTTCCCTACTTCATCCTTCTGCTTCCGTTTTTCTACACTTGATCCTCTATTCCTATTCCTGGTGACTTTTCTCATCTCTTATTTCCTTCCTCTCTTAATTGTCGCCTATTGGAAAGAGAGGGGGAAAAAATAAAAATTAAAGAAGAAGAGAAAAAAAAAGAATTAAAGAGAAATGATAACGAAGCGTCCAAGCTATCTCTTCAATTATTTCCTAAGTATTCTGTCTATTATATCGCAAGAAGAAGTATTAATTGTTAATTCGTAAGCTTTTTTTCCTTTTTTTTTGTTCTTCCATATATATATATATATCAAATTGTAATATATCAAATTGTGGAACATCGAGGATACACAAGTGATGCACTTCCGATTATCGCTTGCATGGATTTTATAACAAGAGCTGGAACGAGCTATGCGTTTCTTACAGAATACCATAAATTATCAAATACCGTAAGAGAAATATACGGAGAAAGAAAGAGTAAGATAGATATTAAGAGAGAAAAAGAGAGAAAGAGAGAGAAAGAGAGAGAGAGAGAGAGAGAGAGAGAGAAAATGTTAGTAAGTATGCAGCAAAACTTGGCTTCTCGTAGTCTCTTCAATTCCCACTCGGTGGTTCGCCTCCATTCGCCCGTTCCTCTACTTCTTTAAACGGGGGATTTATTATCCCTAAACGCACTTCGAATCGAATAGAATTATGCGTCCAGCATGGTTGATATAAGACATACGATCTCTGCAGTTTGTATCCTCGTAAAAAGTTAGAAAGAGACAGCTTTCATACATACACATTTATATATACACATATACATATATATATATATATACAAACATATATATATATATACATATAGATAGATTTCTTTAAAGTACACATATACGTATGTATAACATATATATATATATATATATATATATATATACATATATATACATATATACATATGTTAAGATACCTTCCCATCAGCGTACATATATATAACATATACATATATATGTACGTAGAACATACATACATACATACATACATATGTTAAGATAGGTACGATGGTTCCCGTAAATGCAAGTACGCAGCTATTATCGAGAAGCATACCGTATACGGTAGAGGGCGATTATCGCGATGAGGTGGCGGCAATGGTGCTTCGACCACGGCGGCCACGGTGGTGCCGACGAGTTAAGAAATAAATCAGGGCAACAGTTTGGCATTAATTGAGCTGCATTGTATAACAGCGTGCGGCGCGGTGAAATACGCCGTGGCATCGATTTACGATAGATAAAACGTACTTTATGGGGATGTTTCCGAGGGCCGGCCAAGTTGTTTACAACTCTTCTCTCTCTCTCTCTCTCTCTCTTTCGTGCCCCGGCCCTCAAACACCCTATCTCCCTATCCCCTTCCCTTCCCCTACGACCATCGGCCCCCAGCCTCCAGCCCACAGCCCACAGAGCTCCCGGCCCTGCACTTCGTGAAGTGGACTCCCCCTACGAAGAAAAGAAAAACCGAGTGTGAGAGATGAGATTAAAGGAGGATGAGAACGAGCAGATAAAGGAGGAGGAGGAGGAGGAGGAGGAAGAGAATACTCAAAGAGTATGCTCTATCTGTACATAACTACGTGTGTATATATATATATATATATACTATATATCTGTTTGTGTATATATATATATATATAGATTCTTTCAAGGAAGCTTCGTTTAAATCGCGTACTTTGCATTCGTCTGCGTGTTAGTAGTTAGCATAGTTCTAACTTCTATGTTTTTCTTGTACGCGTTCAATGCAATAACAGCGTTTCCAATAATGGTGTTACCAAACTGTAATCACGTTAAAAAAATTTTTTCCGTACGTTCTTTAATTACTTCCTTTCCTCTATGTAATTTTGTCTCGACAAATTTATGCACAGGTTATATTGATTGATTATGTTGAAAATTAACAGAAATTTTCTAACACGCTCCTTTCTTTTCTCTCTCTCTTTTTTTTTTTCCTTTTCACAGAGTTAAGATACCGCTAATTACGACATTATCCCCTTGTATCAGCAAACTTGTAATTATTAACGAGTTAACATATTAATATGTTATTCATTTTAATGTATTAAATAATTAAATAATAAGATATCGATCCTCTCGCGGACGACATATTTTACACGTTTTTTGGACCTGTAAAAAAAGAGAGAAAAAGAAAAGAAAAGAAACAAAAAAAAAAAAAAAAGAAAGAGGAAGAAGAAGGAAAAAGAAGACAAAGAAAGGAGCAATCCTTTCTTATCAATTAATTATTTTTACATTTATATTTCTCCGCTCGCAAACATTACATGTGTACCTTGTGAACATTGAAATATCGAAATATTTAAATAAATAAACAAATAAATAAATAAATAAATATTCAAATAAATTTCCCTTTGATTTCTCCTGAAGGAAATCGGTGAAACGCAATTGGTGTAACTACATACATCAACATCAACATCAACATCTACATCTACATCTACATCTACAAATACATAGAAAGTAAGATACGTAAGTACCTGCTTACATATCTACATATCTACTTACATACATACATACATACATACATACATACATACATACATATATATATATATATATACATACAAAGATATATAAACGTGCACTTAATGATCCGTTTCGCGAATCCTTGGCGCCCTCCCTTCCTCTGCCCCCCTCATTCACCCACTACCACCACTACCAACATCACCATCCCCCGTATACTTCGTCACCGCCCTCGCTTTACCAACGCGCGCCCCGAGTCATATATCAAGCGGCTAATTAATGCCGCGCGTAATTACCGCCTATCATAATGCGAGCGAGGCCGTTCGAGGTGCCTCGACGTTCTCGCCGCTGGACTTCTTTGCGTTTAAACTTTTCTCTCTCTCTCTCTCTCTCTCTTTCTGTCCTTCTTTCTCCTTCTCCTCTCTCTCTCTCTCTCTCTGTCTCTTTTTCTCTTTCTCTCGCACTCCTTCTCTCTATCTCTCTTTCACTTTCTCACTCTCCTCCTCTCTCTCTCTCTCTCTTTCACTCTCTCGCTCGCACTTTTTTTCTATTTCCTTTTTCCTTTAATTTTTTCTTTTTTCCCTTCCTTTCCCTTGCACTCACGCATCTCTTTTTCAAAGGAGATCCTTCTTCTTTGCTCAAGCACTTGGGATAATTTCCAGGCCATCCAAGATGGCTCGTAAAGAGGCGCGACTTACGACGTTAGTCCACCGTCGTTACGCTCGACTTTATCTCTCTTTCTCTTACTCTCTCTCTCTCTCTCTCTCTCATTCTCTTCTTTAGGAAAGAGGAAGAGAGTGAGAGGGAGAGAGAGAGAGAGAGAGAGAGAGAAAGAGGGAAAGAAGCTGCGGGTAGTAGACGTACACTCTCTACTTTTATCCCTTCGACTTGAAGGAGCCGACGAAGGAGAAATTTTCTCGAGACGCCTTATCGCAGACCGAATTAAGGTCGAAGGACATTGATGTCGTCTTATCCTTCGTTTCTTTCTCTTTCTATCTATCTATCTATCTATCTATCTATCTTTAACTCTCCCTATGTATATATATATATATATATCTTTCTCTGTCTCTCTCTTGTTTCAATTCTTACTTTAGTATCTATCTCTCTTACTGCTTAGCTCCTTCATTTTTCTATCGAACCGTTCTACTATAACGTAACGATGCTTACGAAGTTTAAACTTCGATAAAGTCTCGTATTTTTAACGAGAGAATCACGATGATTCTTGTTCTATTCTTGGTTGGTTGGTTGGTTGGTTGGTTGGTTGGTTGATTGGTTGCTTGATTGGTTCTTTTTTTTTCTCCTCTTTTTCTTCTTTCCTTTTTCTTTTTCCTTTTCTCTAAATTTCGAATAAATAAATAAATAAATAAATAAATATATATATATAGTTCCAATCATCTTATTATAATATCAATTAAAATAATACAAATTTAAGATATTCCTATGTATCTAATATTTACGTGATATCGTAACTATAAATATGATATAATATTTAATTACTTCGTGTCATAATTATCTGCTCTTAATTTCGAAAGAATAATTATTTCAACGCCGAACATAAAATAATAATAATAATAATAATAATAATAATAATAATAATAATAATAATAATAATAATAATAATAATAATAATAATAATAAAATGGTTCGAGCGAAGCTATGAAAAATATTGATGTCCTATTAAAATATTAATATATACATAACGATTAATTAAATTAGAAAATAACCAATCGTAATGTATTAGACGATAAAATTATTTTACGATTTATTCATCCTGCTTTATAAAAGTATTTTTATTTAAACTTCCGATGAAATTCTTTCGTTACGAAAAACAGAAATAACCAAAAAAAAAAAAAAAGAAAAAGAAAAAAACGAAAAAATGAAATACACGAAATAATAATAAAATAATTTGAAAAGAAACGTGCAGATATATATATATATATATTATGAATAATTAAATTAATATGCAGTCAGTCGTAACACATTAGACGATAACCACCATCGATAACCATTCCAATTATTCCTCTAATATTCTAACATTCTATTTAATATAACTATTTCGTTTAACTGACCGTGAAGTTAAATGGGTTAAAATAAAAAAAAAAAAAAAGACCGAAAAAACGAAAAAAGAAAAAGAGGAAAGGAAAAGAGAAGAAAGAAAGGAGGAAAGAAAGAGTAAATAAAAGAAAAAAAAAAATAAAGAAAATAAAAAGAAAAATGAAGATAACCTTCGAGAAATGTAAACGATCTCGACGAGATCGTTCCTTTATATTTTCCTGTTTGGGAATCCACAGGAGCGTAGAGAGACAGAAAAAGAGAGAAAGAGAGAGATCGAGATAGAGAGAGAATCAGAGAGAATCAGAGAGAGAGAGAGAGAGATCCGCGTCCATTCGTGGCTCACCAAACGTACAAACGTAACCGATAAAAGCTCGCATTGCTCGATCGTTCGCCTTCTAACGCTTCCGCGTTCAAACCGATCGCGTTCGATAATCTTCCAACGTACGAACTGCAATCTTCCTCTTCTTCTTCCACCTTCTTTACCAGAACCACCTCCACCACCACCTACACCATCTCTTTTCCCTTTGTGTTTCTTTCTTTCCTTTCCTTTCTCTTTTTTTTTTTTTCAATTCTTCTTTTTTTCTTTTTTCCCTTTTTTCTTCTTCTAAGTGGATGCGAAACACGCACGTGCGTTTTGCCGCACGTGTCTATTTCTCTCTCTCTCTCTCTCTTTTTCTTTCGATCTCGATCTCGGTCTCTCTCTCTCTCTCTCTCTCTCTTTCTCTCTCTCTCTCTCTCTTACTGCAACAATCGAGACACGGTTTACGTCGGCACCGTCGAGACTCGTTTACGATGCCGTATAGAGAGGATTGCTAGTAACACGCCGACGCTCCTCTATTGCTTCGTATACCAACAACGTATAGCATCCGACGCCTCTCTCTCTCTCTCTCTCTCTCTCTCTCTCCCTCTGTGTATATGTGTATGTGTATGTGTGTGCGTATGCCTGTGTCTGTATATATCCATGTGTGTTCATCTAATCGAGCATATCTGACTATGCTCCGTTCTATGTATTCAGACGTTTGTCTATCTCTCTCTCTCTCTCTCTCTCTCTCTCTCTCTCTCTCTCTTTCTCTTTAATGCCTTCTCTTTTACTTCCTTTACTACGATGGATGCGTATGTGAAAGAGAGAGAGAGAATGAATGTGTGAGTTAAACTAAACAAAATTTTAATTCGTCTAAATTCGAATTTTTCGTATTAAAAATTAATAAAGAAATAAGAAGAAAATGAAAAAGAAGAAAAAAGAAGATATGTTGAAATTCGTAATTTAAAAAAAAAAAAGAAATATCTATTTCTAATCGAATTAATTGTCAACATTTATCTATGCATTTATATAAAATTGGAGAGAAATCAATTAATATGTATTAATTTTGAATCTTTCTTCAATTTCTTTTGAATATAGCTCGTATAATTAATTAAATCGCGTAATGGTAATTTACGAACGGATACCGATAATAATGACGATAATAATAATAATAATAATAATAATAATAATAATAATAATAATAATAATAATAATAATATGAAATCAAAAAGAGAGAGTCATCGAGCGTATGATACGGGTTGTCTAAGAAAAAAATCGAAGATTTACAAATCGTTCGAAAGTCACCGATTAATGATTTATAAGTACTAATTATCGATTTCTCTTATCGACTATGTATCTTTTTATACGTATCTATTATATCTGTACGTATTATATTTATATAATTATGATCGAATATGATCGATAATATCACATCGCGGATCGTTTCTGCTCGAATAAATACATATGTATTTGCACATTTTTGATATCGTTAAAATATATATATGAAAGAATAATAGATAACAGGTTAAAGGTTCAATTCTACGGATAAACCTTCGATCTTTCCTATTTGTCGTTTGTTAAACGCGTCAACGCGTTATTATTAATGATGATTACACTATCGGCAGAGACATACTATCGCACGCGCACATAGACACACACACACACACACACACACAGACGTAAACAACCGGGGATGTACCTAAACGTCATATCCAACGACTTGGACGATTAGCTGTCTCTACGGAAGAAAAAGAAAAAAAAAAAGAAAGAAAAAAAGAAATAAGGAAAAAAAGAGAGAAGAGTTTGCACCGAAATTACGATTGATTGTTTATTAGTTGAACTAAAGAGAGAGAGAGAGAGAGAGAGAGAGAGAGAGCGAGAGAGAGAGGGAGACAGAGATAAAGAAGACAAACACATGTAAAAACTTACTATAAAACGATATTTTACTAGAAAATAATATGTATGAACGAAGTATAACGTTTACTTCCTACGAAATTCCTTTTTTCTTTTTCTTTTTTTTTGTTTGTTTATCATTCTTTCGTTTCAATTCTCTTCTCTAGCCTATCCTAGTTGAGTCCGCCCTCCCTCCCTCCGACCGCTATCACCAACATCACCATTCCCGCTTAGCCTTCATCCCTTCCCTATCCTTCTCTTTCATCCTTTTTCGTTATCCCACCCGCTAGAGCACATGGTATCAGGGCTACTGGTTTAGTGAGCGAATAAAGTGCTCTCGTAATGCGAAAGAGTAACCCTTTTAAAGAAGTTACCACGGAACGTTTTCTTCCTTTTATTTTGCTTTTTTTTTTTTTTTTTTTTTTTTTTCTATTTCTTTCCACCTCCTTCTCCGTCTCATTCTCTTCCTCCTTCTTCTCCTCCTTCTTTTCTTACTCCTTCTTCTTCTTCTTTTTCTTTTCATCTTGTTCTTTTTTTCTTCTTTTGTTTGAAGGGCGAGTTTCCATCCCACCCACCCACCGTCACAACCCATTTCTCTCTCTCTCTCTCTCTCTCTCTCTCTCTGTCACTTTCTCTCTCTTTTCTCTCTATCTCTCTTTCTCATTTTCCATTTTCCTTTCCTTTTATTTTTTTCTTGTTCCTTTTTTTTTTTTTTTGTTGTTGATGTTGTCTTTTTTCTTTTGTTTTTTACTCTTCCCCTTTATTTAACCTCCCTTGGAATTATTTCGTAAGTAGTCTAGTCTACGGTCTGGATCCACAAATACCATTACGCTCCGGGGAAATACGCTGTAAAGTTCGCGAGCTAGGGGTAATTCCGATAAAAAAGTTCAATCGACTAATAACTTCCGGCTTTGTCTAATCGCGGCATTTAATCGGATAAAAGGCTCCGGGCGATCTCTTCTTCGTTCGGGGGCTTGAAAAATCTCGGAGACGGAGTCAAGTAAAAGCGAACGATTTTCCAAGGTATCTATCTCTCTCTCTCTCTCTCTCTCTCTCTCTCTCTCTCTATATCTATCTATTTTTCTATCTGTCTCCCTATCTTTTTTTATCTCTTTGAAAAAAAGGATAAAATAGAAAAAAAAGATCGTTTAAATGAAACTGAATGATTTTTGCATTTATTATATATATATATATATATATATATATATATATATATATATATATATATATAATAAAATAAGAGAAAATTAATGAAGATTAAAATCTATTTATAAATTTAAAATAATAATAATAATGTATATATATATATATATATATATGTGTGTGTAATACGTATTGGTACATATATAATAGATATATAATAACGTATATAATGAGTATAAATATATAATAAATTCTAAATTCAATGTAAAAATTTGAACGATTTTACATAAGTTCAGTTTATATCTTTCTCTCTCTTTCTCTCTCTCTCTCTCTCTCTCTCTCTCTCTCTCTCTCTCTCTTTGTGTTACTTGAGTTGTATTAGAAGAATCTTGACGAAGGTTCGATCTTACAAATTAAATTAGTATCTATAAATAAAAGAAATGTAAGGCGCATACAAAGTTACCTAGATGGGCCAAAAGTTCTTAAATGATTTTTAAAATATCCAATTTAAAATTCTTTCAAGTACTAGGAACTTCTGATTCATCTAGAAACTTTTTCCTTTTTTCACTTTGTAATATCTGTACGTACGTTCGATATTTCAATGTACATTAGATAATCCATATTTCTATTTCATTCTACCTATATTATATTAATGTAATTGTTATTATTATTATTATTATTATTATTATTATTATTATTATTATTGTTATTATTATTAATATTTATTAATCAATATTACGTAATCGTTGTGTTCTATCAGAATTCTATGACGATACTTGACCCAAATTCATACAATTTATTCTTACTACTCTAATACTATTCAAATTATTATTATCGAATTTAACATTAAAAATTTTTTAAATACGATTTAACAAAATTGAATATATTTATGTAAAATAAATTCGATTAATTTCGATCTTTCTTTATATATCCCCGATTAATTTTCTCGATATTGAAACGATTTTTATTATTATTTATTATTATTATCATCATCATCATTATTATCATTATTATTATTATGATTAGTATTAGAAGATTAGGATCGAGGGTCTAAACTCTAATCGTCGTAGAAAGACACGATCAGCCGTGACTAGCACCATACGAGTCCATAATCTACAAGGTACAGTTTAGAGATCTATCGGCCATGTAGCTCGTACATACATACATACATACATACATACATACATAAATACATACATACATACATACATAAATACATTGAAGATACTCATCTATACACGGACACTTGCACACGTATACATGTTCGATATCGTCTACACTCTAACCGAGCACTTTATTTCCTAGCACGAACTAGTGACAAACGCAGACGGCTAAATCTACCGGACCACTACCAGAACACCAACCAGAAATTTTCTATATTCCTCGTCGTCCTAGTCGTTCTAGTCGTCCTAGTCAGTCGTCCTAGTCGTCGTCAGGTGGCTTTATTCGAGAGAGATTATAGCACGATCGAGGTAATGCTGCTTTGTTATTACCGTATGCCGTGCGTTCGAGAAGGCCTTAATGTCGCCACGGCACGTAGCTACATAAATGTATATATATATATATATATATATATATATATATATATATATATATATACACTGCAGTAATTTATGAAAAGTATATCCGGAAAATTGTTCAAATCAATTTTACGAAATCGATTAATTTTTTATCTATGTTAAAAAGTCATAGCTCGTTAGAATCCTTTGTCTTAAATAATAACGATTTAATATCGAAGAAATAAATAAATAAATATATATATATATATAAGATATGTATAAACGAGATATATTATAAATAAAAACGTACGTAATATTAAATATTAAACAAATTTTAAAGAATATAATATATATGCAATTAATTTTGAGTATCTATTTGAATCTCTTATCCTCCATTCCGTACGAAGGCCAAACTAATACTAATAGAAAATAAATAAATAAATGCATACATACATACATACACATATTTAGGTTTGTTTAAGCGTCGTATATCAAAGTGTGTAAAATAGTGAACGACCGACAGTTATATAAAAGACAAGACGTAGAACTGATCGTATGTTTGTACAAGTTCTTTCGTTCATTTTTACATTTATTGATTTTGCTGTTTTTTTTTTTTTTTTTATTTTTCTTTATGTTTTTTAAGGATCTCATTAGGACATTCTCTCTCTCTCTCTCTCTCTCTCTCTCTCTCTCTCTTTCTCTCTCTCTCTCTCTCTCTCTCTCTCTCTATAAAAGCGTGACTACATTTATCCTTCTTTTTCTTTTTATTTGGATGGACGACAATAAACAGGGAATTCCAGGTAGAAGAACGTATAAATGTCAAAGTGAAATATAATTTATTATAATTTACATAGGATTTCATTTCATTTCACTCACATCGGCAGTAAATACTTGCAAAAAGGAACCTCGACCTTCCTACAAATTTTCTTTCTCTCTTTTCTTTCTCTGTCTCTTTCTCTCTCTCTCTCTCTCTCTCTCTTTTTCTTTTTCTTTTTCTTCCTTATTAATTTATTCCAAGTAAGTACGAAAAATCGTTTAAAAGAAGAACGATGATATTGTTTTTTTTTCTTTTTTTTTTTTTTTTTTTTTTATAGTTAAACTTAAATCGAAAATTTAATATCTCGTAAGAATCGCAAACCACACACGCCATATTTAAAATAAATATATATATGTATATTTAATATGTCAATCTTGAAAGAATGTTCCTTTATTTTTTTTCCTTCTTTTTTCTTCTTCTCCCTTTTTTTTTTTTTTTTTTTTTTTTTTTTTTTTTTTTTAATTTAAAAAATATTGGAATATTTTTCGCCTGCCCACAATTCTCCACGCCCCCTCCCCCTCCCCCTCCCCCCTCCCCATCCTCTTCCCCTTGGAGGTGCAATTGAAATGTAATTTTTTTTGTGTAACTTTCTTTCGTTTGTTCCCTTCCCCCCCCCCCCTTTTTTTTCGTTTTCTTTCACGTTGAAATAGTAAATAGAATGCAAAATTAAATAGAACGCGTTATTAAATGTCACTTATGATATGTACGCATTTAAAAATGAAAAAGAAAAAGATAGCTTTTTAATTTTCTATTCTAATTTAAAATTTTAATTTTTATCACTTTCATGATAGATTAGATTAGTTTCAAATTTCGTAAATATATTTGTTCAATATTCGAAGATATACGTTATGTATTTGATATAATTTATCTGATATAATATCTGATACGATCTTTTCGATAGTTCGTCAAATCAAACCGATCATCTTTTTTTTTTCTTTATTGTTGTTGTTTATTTTTATCTTTTCTCTTCTCTCTCTCTCTCTCTCTCTCTCTCTCTCTCTCTCTCTCTCTATTTTCTCTTTCTTTCAACGCGACTACGCATGCCCAGTCGTTTCGTAATAACAGCCAGTAAATTTCCAGTAAATAGCGATAGGCCTTCGTCCGCGTTTTTCCCCGTTTTCGCATTTTTTTTTTTCTTCCCAGAACCAGAAGTTTATTTCCCGCGGAAAAAGATTAGATGATGATGTTGACGATGACGATGTCGCGAGTATAAATGGAGATGCAGAAGTAAAACGGACGAGTAGTCTCTTAGTAAAAGGCAGAATGAAAGGATCCAAGTTGTACGTGGTTCTTGTCTTAGCGACAACAATATCATTTTCTTTCGCTGAACTTTGTGATTTGGAGAAACAACCGGGATGGTACAAATGTCAAGGTCTTTCGAGTTTAGCAGAAGTATGTACATTGTATATTTATACATATGTAAATGCATAGTTCTGATATATATATATATATATATATATATATATATATATATATATATATATAGAAAATTTTTTTCGTTTTTTAATTAATACATTTTTATATCTTCAATTCTCGAGGTAACTCGAAAATTTGTCCACTTTGATTTTCATCGAGATATTAACATTCGTCTTTATGAAAAATAATGTTCCAATAGAAATCTCGTAATTATAAGACCGATATTTTTCTATTAATTTTATCAATACGAAGATAATTTATTTGTACGGGAAAACGTTCGTCTTTTTTATTTTATTTTATTTTATTTTATTATATTATATTATATTATATGCATTTTGCAATGCACAATGTCTGAAGATGATTTACAAAAAATAAAAATAAAAATAAAAGAGAAAAAGAAGAAGAGGAGGGGGTAGGGTGGAAAAAGTAATATTCATTAAAAAGAAAAAAAAAATTTCATTTAAGATATACAAATCTTGTCACGCAATTATATTCTATCTAAAATTTTATAAGAGATTAGATTAGATTGTTTGAAGAAGATGAATATTTCTTACCTTTCCTTTCTAACGGAACTGTCATTTCTTTTTTTTTTTCTTTTTTTTTTTTTTTTGAATGAAACATTTAACGAACAACACCGTAAATACTTTACATTGAAAACGTCATTTCTTATCTCTCATCTCTTTTATCATTTCTCATGGATATAATCGTCATTTAATCACGATCGATCTTTTTAACTATCCGTAAATCAGTTGGCCTCGTTACCGGACTCCGTGGTTGGGCTTAAATTGGTGAAGTCTAACATCAGCAATATACCAAGCGACGCATTCTCAAGATTTGCCGGTAGTCTGATAGAATTGAGGATCACCGGATGTTCTCTTGAGAAGATAGAAGACGATGCATTCAAAAGCCTCGATAAACTGGAGACGCTCGACTTGTCGAACAATCGGATCGTAGCGATCGAGACATCCTGGATACGGGGATTGTCGAATTTGAAGGAATTGATCGTTTTCAAAAATCAAATTCGTAAGATCGATTCAGAGTTTTATGGTCTATTACCGAAACTCGAGTTACTCGATATAGCTTACAACGAATTGGTCGATTGTATTGCCGAATCGAACATAAAAAAATTGACAAATTTAAAGTTAATATTAATAGCGGGCAATCCATGGTCTTATCGTTGTAGATCGGAAATGACTTATATGTTAAAACGTAGTAACGTTAATTGGATAAAGGATTGGTCCGTTGGGGATCTTTTGATCGAGGAGTGTCTAGCGCACGAACCTAATGCCAAAACCGACGACGCGATCTTAAAGAAATGCGTCGATAGAAAATCATTCGAATCAATTGGTCCGATATTACCGAATTTGGAAAAGAAAGTAGAGGAATTGTCAAGTAAGGTCGAGGAATTGAAAAACGAGGTGAACGACCTTAAGAAAAAGTCTTAAATTGAAACTTTGAAAGTACTCGTTTCTTCTTTCTTGGTTTATCTGTCATTTTAAATATCAAATATGAACAATGATTGATATTAGATGATATTATTATTTCAACGAAATCTCTCTCTCTCTCTCTCTCTCCTCTTTTTCTTATCCCTATCAAAAGAGATAAAGAAAGAAAGAAAAAAAAAAGAAAAGAAAAAAACATTCATTGATTTAAATAACACGATCATATGTTATTCGCATATGCTACTGCATTATATCATACAATTAAGATCTATCTTATCGTGAATGCTTCTTATACAATTTCGATTATATCGATTATTGCAAATAAATATATCATTGAAACAAACAAATTTAATTTATTCACATTATTTTCAATTTTCATATCGATTATTTTTTAACGTAATACAATCATTCATTTAATAAAATATAATAATAAAATATTATACGTATATTATTATTATACGTTATCGTTACGTTATTACAATGGTCATTCCCTTCTATTTCATCATCATCATCATCATCATCTTCTTTTTCTTCTTGTATTTTTCCTCCCTCCAGTCCCCTCCCCTCCTCCGCCTCTGCTCCCTCCCTCCCAATCAGCCACTTCCTAATCATCTTAAGTTTATTTCTTTAAGATAGACTCGGTAGCGATTACGGTAGGGGCACGTGCGTTCGTAAACTTTAAATCATAGTTCGTCTGAAAGCTGATCCACGATCTCTCTCTCTCTCTCTCTCTCTCTCTCTCTCTCTCTCTCACTCACTCACTCACACTATCTATCTATCTATCTATCTATCTATCTATCTATCTATCTCTATCTCACTCGGTCGAGCTTGGTTATCCTCGCAAAGCGGGACAAGAACATCCCGACCGCGGTTAACCGCCATTCATCACGCGGAGGAGGGCCGGTTAAAAAATGCGTATCGTACACGCGGATAGATCACGCTCGCAAGCCCGTGAGATCTTTGACGCGGTTTCCGCGGTCATTAATAATGCTGCTCGAGGCGGCGAGGTGAATGAAAAAAAGGAAAAGAACGAAAAAAAAAAAAAAGAAAAGGGGAAAAAAAAAGAAAGGAAAAAAAAAGGGAAGGAAAAGAAAAAACAAACAGAAAAAGAAGAAAAGAAAAAAAGGAGCGGAGGAAGGAGGAAAAAGAATGGAGGAAGGAAATAAAAAAAGAGGAAAAAAACAAACGAGAGAGAGAGAGAGAGAGAGAGAGAGAGAGAGAACTTGAAAAGAGAGAATATATATATATATATATATATATATATTCTTTACGAAATGTAAGTACGTGTTTAAGAAAGTGAGAGAGACAGAGTGAGAGAGAGAGAGAGAGAGAGTAAAAGTGGACAGCTAAGATAGAAGGAACTCCGTATTTGCTGCCGATATGTCGTCCTAAGAGTAATGTTGCTATCGTCTCCTCGTTATAGTCACTTCTTGGCAGGTTAAAGAACGATTTAAAAGAGAAACGTTCTTTCTCTCGTTACGTTACGGCCAAACTCCATTCTCAAAACTAAAGGCTATTAATTTTTATCATTTCTTTATTGTAGCTGGGACAACGATGATTGGGCCAGATAGTTTTATTCATTTATATTTATATATTGTATTTATGAAAAATGTGGAGAAAAAAGAAGAAGAGGAACAAAGAAAGAAAGATAAAAATATAGTAAAATAAAAGTGAGAAAATTAGAGAAAATAAAAGAAACGCGAAATAGTCTTTATCGAAGAAAAAGTGATATTATTATTATTATTATTATTATTATTATTATTATTATTATTATTATTATTATTATTATTAATATTATCATAATAGACGCGTAAGTACGTTTAATAATGATATCATTGATTAATATCAACGACCTAAAACGACGATAATACGTATTAATTAATATAGTACGTAGTTAGAATAATATAATTAAATTAACATGTGGTTTATATTATACGTAATGATGATAATTAGATAAATCGGTGATATTGTTATTTTATAATAATAATATAATTATTATCATATATATATACATATACATATATATATACATATACATATATATATATATATATATATATATATATATATATATATATATATATATATATATACTCGTGTAATCTATATCGAAAAAGAATTAAAAATATAATTATTAAATAAAACAATACATAATAACGATAATTATACAAGTATGATGGACATATACTATTAATATATGTATATATATATATATATATATATATATACAATAAGATCGTCATGCTTCATACTCTTATCGTCATCCGCATAGAAACTTAGTAGCAAGATTAAAGCACACGGAGGTTCTTAAGATCGACATCAATGGAGTGACATCGTTCAGATATAATATATATATATACATATGTGTATTATCTCTTTCTATCTTTCAAGAGATATTGTTCGAGGAAAAGCATTGCCAGTGATTTATAGAGAGAAGGACGTCGTGCATCCAGAGCAGTAGCTGCTAGATATCACGTCATCGTCGTTGTCTTCGTCTTCGGTACGGTACGTTACGGTACGTTACGGTGCAGTGTGGTGCGGTGCGGAACATTCGCCGTATGCGGGAGTGCTCCAGTTCCCACGCGATGCTGAGTTATACTGTGCTAGAATGAGACAGAGAGAGAAAGAGAGAAAGAGATAGATGAACATTCTGCATCTCTCTCTCTCTCTCTTTCTATATATGTATATATATCTGTTTCTCTCTGTCTCTCTCTCTCTCTCTCTCTCTCTCTCTCTCTCTTTCTATCTATCACTATCTCTATCTCTATTTCTCTTACTCTCCCAATCTCTCGCTCGGTTGCCCCGTCCGCGAGAGAGAACGCGTCGGGTATTTATGCGGCCCGTGTGTATGCATCCAGAATACGCATCCGGTGCGAGCTTGCAACCGGGTTACCTTCGCTTTGGCGCGAACGAGCCACGCGTTCTCTCGCGAGCGAAAGCGTCAAAGCGGAATTCGTCAGTTCCAGCCCTACACTCCCACCCCCCTCTCCTCCTACCCCCTGACTCAACCCTCTGGTATGCCACCACGAAAATGCCATGCCGCGCCCGTTTTCCACGTACCTTTTATCATTTGTCTATCGAAAGTGAATCGTTTCTATGTAATGCATTATGCATATATACGTTGTAAGTATGTGTAAGTACTTACGTATACGTACATACGTATTCATGGATGAATGGATATAATGTATGTATGTATATATCTAACGCTTGAGAATGAATCTTTTTGAGAATGAAATTCTCTTGTAGGAAGATAGAAAAATTAGGTAATTACGGATGGCAATTTAATTTCTTTTTTCTTATTTTGTTTACTTTTTTTCGACTTTTCTCCTCTTTTATCTTTTCTATCCAAATTTTTTAACTTCTCATTTTATCATCGTTAAATTGATCAAATTGATTATTTGAAAGTTGACGTTTATTTTTACAACATAAAATTATATATATGTGTATGTGTATGTGTGTGTGTGTGTGTGTGCATTATAAACTGCAGAATTGTTTATTTGTAATTTCTTATCGATAAAGCAAAAAATAAAATTATTAATTCGTATGTTAAATTTTAATATTATCTAAGTATAATCTTATATATATATAGATTTCACGTTGTCGACATTTTTTTCTTTTCTTTTTTTTTTCTAAATTAAAAATTCGTTTATATCGGAAATAAAAAGAGTATCAATATACGTACATCAAGGAACGACGTAAATTTTTCTCTGTGAAAATATATCTCAATAGCGATTATTTCATAGACGAAAGAACAAGTTTCTAGATGTCTGAGCATAACAGTTTGCGATACTGTTCTATTCTTTCTGTCATTGGTCGTTTAACGAACGGTGACGTCGTGTCGTTACGCATGATCGAATTGTTCATGATTACTATTCTCGCAGAGAGAAAAAGAGAGAGAGAGAGAGAGAGAGAGAGAGAAAGAGAGTTTTGTATCAAAGAATCGGAAGAATTATTGTAACCGCGTAATAACCGAAAACGCAAGAATGATGATCCGAGAGACCGGAGGCAATGATCGAAACTCCGACGCGGTGTCTGTCTGGATATTTCTCTCTCTCTCTCTCTCTCTCTCTTCTTTTAACGTTCACACAATAGCGGAAATCGAAGACCACCACGTTCGTTTCCCCAACCAATCCGTGGAAACGTATATATTTTCCTTTTTTTTTTTTCGTTTTCTTCCTTTTTCCTTTCCTTTTTTATTTCTTTCTCCCTTTATTTCCTTTTTTTTTTTTATTTTTTTCGTTAACCGAGATGGATATAGATACATACATACGTACATAGATACACACACACACACACACATATATATATATATAAATGTATATACACAGAAAGTGATATCCGCGCCTCGATGCACCGGACAAAAATGTCAAATCAAGCTGCGCGCAGCAGAGAATGCGAGGAGCTTCAAATCAAGAAAAACGTAAAAAGAAGCGGAAAAGAGAGAGAGAGAGAAAGAGAGAGAGAGAGAGAGAGAGAGAGACACGTCATCGATACCCGACGGCTCACCTGACTGCCACGAGACAGACAGAGAGAAAGAAAGAGAAAAAGAGAGAGAGAGAGAGAGAGAGAGAGAGAGAGAGAGAGATAGAGAAAAAAATAGAGAGTAAGAGAACAGCTACTATCCCCCTTTTGTTCGACAAAAAACTGTGCCTAAGATGAAAAGGCACGAAGTGAGCCTCGCGGCCGGCTGGAGTCCCGCCAAATAATATACCGACCCCCCCGCCCCCATTCCACCTTCTACGAAATTCAAACCCACCTAGTACCCACCCTAGTCCTCTACCTTTACCACCAACCTCCAACTCCTTCTCCACCTCTTCCTCTTCCTCCTCCACCACCTCTACTCTTCCTCTACCACGCGTAACTCTTGACAAGGCAGAGCCACCGGCACTCGCGTTACTATCAACCTTCCCTCTCGCTCGCTCGTTCACTCACTCACTCACTCGTGGGATGAACGTTCGGCTCGCCGGGGGTACTTTTATATTTATTACGAAGCCACCGAGAGATTGGGGTAGCGAACGGGGAACTGGGATGGGGGAAATGGGAGTGAGCCGAGGAGAACACGTTCTCTGGCCGTTAGGCCACGGATGTGTATACGGAAGACGGATGATCCAACCTATATTTTTTTCAGCCTTTTGTCATCCTGCACAGGCCTTTTTATCCGAAAGGCTGAATAAGAGAAAGATAGATAGATAGATAGATAGATAGATAGAGAGAGAGAGAGAGAGAGAGAGAGAGAAAGGTAGTATTAACTCTCTCTCTCTCTCTCTCTCTCTCTCTCTCTCTCTCTCTTTCTCTCTCGTACATACGTGAGACATGACTCTAGCTATTATCGCACTGGAAAATAGAACTTTTACCATGAATATGTATGTATGCATTTTCATCCTGTCGAATAAATACTCTGGACACTATCGCTATTCTATCTCTCTCTCTCTCTCTCTCTCTCTCTCTCTCTCTCTCTCTCTTCCTCTTTCTTTCTCTGTCTCTCTTTCTTCCTTCTTTTCTTTTTTTCTTCCTTTCTTTTTTTTTTTTTTTTTTTTTTTTTTTTTTTTTTTTTTTTTTTTTTTTTTTTTTTTTTTTTTTTTTTCTTTTTTTTTTTTTGTACAACCATTTACACAACGTAACCCGTACCACGTTATTTCTATGACGATCAACGCGGTTGACTAATAACTTCGTCGCGAGTATATTTAATTATTATAATTATTTCATTCGAACGTAGAAATTACTTACGTAAATGAGATTTTCTATGCTCAATATCAGTTTCTTCTTTTCTTTTTTTTTTTCCTTCTTTTTTCTTTTCTTCTTTTTCTTTTTTTTTCTTCCCCTATCGTGCGTTAGTTCGATCTATCTCGTTTGCATTTCCATATGCCTCTCGATCGCGCTTTTTCGCCATCCGCGTTTTTCTCTCGTCGCGTCTTCCCTCTCTCACCCTCACTCTCTCTTTCTCTCTCTTTCTCTCTCTCTCTATCTATCTATCTTTTCCTCTCTCTCTCTCTCTCTCTCTCTCTCTCTCTCTCTAACTTTTCGCGTGTAACTCAGGCGAAAAAAGGAAGTGGATCGAGCCGTGCACGAGCCGGCTCTTTTGCGTGTAGCCGAGTTAAAACGGCGCGCTCTGGTGATTGATGATCCTTTGGTGTAACGATCGCCTCTCTACTCGTGCACCTACCATCGTGTTCGGGCTTCGAGAAAGAAGAGAGAGAGAGAAAGAGAGAGAGAGAGAGAGAGAAATGGAAAAAGAGAGAGAGAAAGAGAGAGAAATAGAGAAAGAGAGATATAGGATTGAAAAGAGGAAGAACACGAAAGGGTGAAACACGAGAGAGAAAAAGAGAGAGAAACAGAGAGAGAGAGAGAGATGGATAAAGCGGCGTAGAAACAAACGAAGCCCCTCGTTATCCCTGATTTTGCAGGAATTAAAGAGCCGATTACTCGCCGCCGCCAACTGCCACACCCACGATTAAGATGGGCGCGGATTAAAATTGTGCCGGCAGTAAACGTGGCTACCGGGCTACGAGGAACTAACTTACACGAGATTTATCGTCCCACCGTTCAGGTATAGGTGGGCTACCTAGGCTACCTGAATTTACATTTAGTTTTCAAGTAATATCGTACATTGGTCAAATACGTAATAAAGATCTTTCTTTCTTTTTTTCTTTTCTTTATTTCCTCTTTCTCTCTCTCTCTCTCTCTATCTCTCTGTCATAGAAGAAGATACTGCCATTCGATGGGATAGTCTGGTACATATATATAAGATAAGAGGTCGTCTCGACACCTACCAAGAAGAGAAGACACAGACAGGCAGTAACTAAAGCCATTAATCGGCCACGCCATAGCAGGTCGTCTCTCTCTCTCTCTCTCTCTCTCTCTAACTCGTCTCCTCTTCCTTCATTCATTCCTTCCTTCATTCCTTCCTTCCTTCCTTCCTATCTCCTACTCTAGATTCTCTTCGAACGACAGGACACACGACTAAACCGTTTGCTACTAAGAGAAAGAGAGAGAGAGAGAGAGAGAGAGAGAGACACCCTCTTCTTCGCCACGGTCACCCGACTCGCCAACTTGGAAATTGCTTTCCTCATTTATAACCGGGCCACTGTCTGACCCTCCTTCGTGCACTCTACCAGTTTTCTGCGATCTCACTTCTCCTCTCTCACACTTATCGCCTTTCCTACTACCACTAACACTTACGTTTGGTATTACCACCCCGATTCACCATCACTACCAGTACTACTACCATTACTATTACTACTACTACTACTCTTACAATTTTCTGTTTTTTCTTTTTTCTTTTTTCTTTTTTCTTCTTCTTCGTCTTCTTCATTCTCCTCCCACTTTATTTTTTCTTTCTTTCTTTCTTTCTTTCTTTCTTTCTACTACCATCACCACCCTCTCTCTTTCTCGGCTATCGACCCCGAAATCTATATAGAACGATCTTCCCCTGCATCCACAACCCCCTTCCCCATGTCACCTCTTCGTTGCTCCCACCCCCTACTCCCCCCCCCTCTTCCCTCCCCTATTACTCTCTTCCAGCGTGAGTCGGCTGATTTTTCGTGACGTGCCTAGAACCCCCTTGACGAAGGGCCGATCCCTACCATCGCAAAGCATTGCCACGGTTTAACGTAAAGAAAATTGCCCCACGCGAGTACATACATATATAGATACATAAATACATAGATACATAGATAAATACATATATACGTATACCTATATCGTTCTCCCTTTTGGTCTCCCACGAGACACGCGAATTTTACATCCGAATTGTATCGTCGTTCCTTCCAATTTCAAGTTTGGCCTTCGGTCACGAGACCGAGAAACGTGAGTGAATGCTAGCTTACGAGCTGAGTTAATGGTGTTCTTATATTCGTCGGGTGTAGATATTGATCCGATATAAAAAGATCATTTGTTTATTATCATTATTATTATTATTATTATTATTATTATTATTATTATTATCATTATTACTGTTATTTTTTCGTTAAACTGCAAATTGTACAGAGAAAGAAAATCTTCAGAATCAAATAGAAATTTTTATGGAAATGTTAGCACCTATCTATCTATCTATATATATATATATATATATATATATATATATATATATATCTTTCTCTCTGTTTGTGTCTATATGTGTGTCTCTTGGTCTCTCTATCGGAGCCGAGCAAGGATTAGTTTATCTTAAACTTATGCTCGACCCCGCGTGCATCCATGATTATCCAAAAGCTCCGTGTCTACGTAATGGACTTAGGGCAACTTCGTAAACAGGATTAAGATTTCAAGTGGACCGATATGATCTTCCGTTAAGAACTCAATTACCCTGGAGCTCAGCGTAACCGTTGGACGCAAACTAAAGAGAAAGAGGAAGAGTCCTCGCACGAGGGAGACACGAGAGGAAGCCGATTACAAAATGTCCTCCAGGAGAAACGAGATTAAACGAGTATTACGAGTATATACATATATACATTTATTATATATATATATATATATATATATATATATATATATATATATATAATATAATATATAGATAAAACAACGAAAACGTGTATGGTAATTTGGTATTATTTTTATAACATTAAAATTAGTGGATAAAAATCATTCCCTTCCTGCTTTCTCTTCTTCTTTCTCTCTGTTTCTCACTCTACGTAATCGTAAAGTTATCCTACTTTCCTACGAAACGAAACTAACACCGCTATCTCTATCTCTCTATCTCTCTCTCTCTCTCTCTCTCTCTCTCTCTCTCTCCCCCTCTCACTCTCTCTCCCTATTCCCATTACAACTCAGCGCAGAGTTTATGCAAGTTATACCCCAAGTTGACCGGGTTCTTCGCATACTTATTACACACAGGTGAATTTTCCTATCGTGCGAGTCGTAGGTGACGATGATTAATGTTAAGAACGAAGAATTGCACGGCCTAGAAACCTTGAAACGGACGACGTGAGAAACTTGCCGAAGCACACACAGACACACACGTTCATCTCTCTCTTTCTCTCCCTCTCTCTCTCTCTCTCTCTTTATGTGCTGGCGTGGTACACCACGAGCGAGAACCGATAACCAGCTCCGGTTATTGCTAACGACCCGTTAAGATACGCCAAGGTGTAACGAGATCTACGACCGAGAGAGAACGGTCGTTATCGCTTACGGAACGTAGGCGACACGCACGAAATCTAGA
>NC_062189.1:1371229-1373729 GCF_912470025.1 Vespa velutina | reverse complement strand
TATTAAAATACCAAAGTTTTCGCCTACGGCTAAATCTCTTGTTTTTCTCAATTTCTCTCTCTCTCTCTCTCTCTCTCTCTCTCTCTCTCTCTCTCTCACTTTTCCTTTATTTCTCTAACTGATCTCCATGCTAATGCCTTTTAATTCGCTCTATTTTTTTTCCTTCTTCCATTCCTCCTATTTCTCTTTTTTTTTTTTTCTTTTTTTATTGCTTCTTTTATTTTTTCCTTTTTCCTTTCTTTCTTTCTTTCTTTCTTTCTTTTTCTTTTTTTTTTCTTTTTTTTTTTTTTTATTTTCTTTTTATTTCGTTTTAACGCGAAAACAAAACGAGCGTACGTTACGCATGCAATTAATCGAAGCGAAGCTTTCCCGTCATTGTTAATTGGCACTCGCTCGCTCGCGAGTTGTTGTTATTGACGTTGTTGTTGTTATTATTGTTGCAGTAGCAGTAATAGTAGTAGTTGTAATAATAGTACTAGCAATAGTAGTATTAGTAGTAGTAATAGTAGTAATAGTACTAGTAATAGTAGTAGTAATAGTAATAGTATCTATAAGCGTTTCTCGCGCTTTATCCACATTGTACGATATACATACCTACTTGTAAAATCGAAACCGTCGGGTCGCGCCTGCCGTTTTCCGTTCGTTTTGATGCGAAATGTTATTCGACGAACAATCGAACGAGTATCTCCCCCAAAAACGCACTTCCAAAATGTACTCGAAATGTACATACGCATATATATATATATATAGTGTGTATGTGCGTGTGTGTGTGTGTGTATAGGTATATGTTTTCGAAATTCCATAAATAGCGCCGAACGATTTTATTTTTTTCAAAAATCGATTTGATATGACGCGTTAGATAAATCGTGAGGGGAGTAGGTTGGTTAATAGTTTTCTTTATTTTTTATTTTTTTATTTGTTCATTTATTTATTCTTTTTTCTTTTTTTTTTTTTTTTTTTTTTTTTTTTTTCAAAATCCTTCGTCAAAATGCGCGAACGAAAAGAGAGAAACGAATTTGTTCCCTCGAATAATTTTATATATAGATATATATATCTTGTATATAAATAAATATATTTTGTTAATTAAATTCCGAACGAAACCTATAATTTGTTGTGAAAGAATTATTTTCATTTCACATTTCATTGATCGCGTTGATCATGTTTTTCTTTTTTCTCTCTTTTTTTTTTTTTTTTCTTTTTTTCTTTTTTTTTTTTTTAATGATGAATTTTTGTTAACTAACGAAGAGGATAAAAGTTGCGCTCGAATGAATTTGATTATGATAAGAATTAAAATATATATTTATATCGTTTCAAGGAAATTATTTTCAATGTTTTCACGCTGCGTTCGATCTTTCTTTCTTCCCTTTTTTTCTTCCTCCTTTTTCCTTTTTTCCTGTTTTAATGAATTTCTTTTCGATAAATCGACAAAAAGAATTCTCTTCTTTAAATTCTCCTACGTGTAAAGCTAATGAAATTTTCATTAGAAAGACGTGAGACGAACGCTGGTATGTTTCTGATTAGAGAGTGTAAAGATACTGTGTATTATATGACGAAGGTCGATTTCCGTATGTCTCTTTGTTTTGATAAACTGATAAGACAAGACTTATATTCAAATATTTTGCTTCCTACTTCTGGAACATATAAATACGTGACATACGTTTTGGAAGGTCCTCAGTTTAACACGAGCCGTCGGCGTAGATAACGTTTTATAAATAAGAGATATTTAATTTCTTTCCTCGTATTTATCCATCTTAAGAATAATAAAATAAAACATACACACATACATACATATATAAATATATATACATTATATATATATATATATGTGTGTGTGTGTGTGTGTGTGTGTATTTATTTTAGTTCATTATCTAGAAATTATTAAAATTAATAAATACATATACGAGTTGAATAAATAATTATAAATGAATAATATTATCGTAAGTTAATCGATGTTAGATTTCGTATAATTAAAATATATCGCAAGTATGTATATCATTGTTAGTTTCGTTTATAAAAATTATTTTGGACGAGCATATACGCATGTAGAAATTCATATAAACTAATGATTAATGTTACAAGCAACGTCTATGTTAGATTACGTATTACGAATATATCGAAACGTGTATATCATTGTTGTTTTAGTTTATAAGAATTACGTATCTGCATGAAACGGACACGCATACGAGAAATTTAGGTACACAGGGGGAACGAATCGTCGTTCCTAATAATTAATATCGCAAATACATCTACGGTTGTTATACCATATCAATTCATAATTCGCAAAATAGTATTATCAATTACGAGAATGGATGCCTCGATGTAAGAGAGTTGCCAACGTACATAGAATATATATATACGTATGTGTACATACATATATACATAATTATATTTATTACGTATCGATCTGTACTTATGCGTGTTGTGTACGATGTATCACGTCTCATCGTCCACGCGTTTCGATACTAATTACGATGTTGGCTACGAGAAGGATGAAGAGGAA
>NC_062189.1:1353729-1361229 GCF_912470025.1 Vespa velutina | reverse complement strand
ACACACTAACACACATAGACATTTTTTTTTTTAATCACATGTGACTCTGTAAACTTGCTTAATTATCTCTAATCATTGGCGAGTAAATATTTTTTTTTTTTCGAAGAAAATAATCGATAGTTGATTCTTTCGTCGTAATTATTTTGAAAAGAAAAAAGAAAAGAAAAGAAAAGAAAAGAAAAAAAAAGAGAAGAAAGAAAGAGAAAAGGGAACAAAAAAGAAAGAAGAATAAATATAATTACAGAGAGAGGGAGAGAGAGAGAGAGAGAGAGAGAGAGAGAGAAATTTAAGGGATCAAAATCGGTAGGTTCGAGTAAGGAAGGATAAAAATAAAAAAATAAAGAAGAAAGAAAGAAAGAAAGAAAGAAAGGAAACGTGAATGCGTGCGTGCGTGTCGATTCGTATACAACATCTGTCTACTATTCGATTTGTCCTTTTTTTCTTTTCGTGAGTAAGTAGTACGCGCGTTCGTTCGTGCATGCGTGCATACGTGCGTGCGTGCGTCGTGCGTGCGTGCGTGCGTGCGTGCGTGCGTGCGAAGAAGAAGAAGAATAAGAGGATTGAGATTCGAGATGAGTTCGTAGAAATAGCGTGCGGTAGATATCGTTACTTTCCATCCTGCATGCCATCAGTTGCGTAGGTGATACGAACACGTATACGTTGACGCACTCTCACGCATTATCTCTCTTTCTCTCTCTCTCTCTCTCTCTCTCTCTCTCTCTCTCTCTCTCTCTTTCTCTTTCGTTCTATCTATCCTCCTTTTCCCACTTACAACACATGCGTAGGCACATTGGATGGTTTCAAGATGCGAAAACATTATTCTCGTTAGCTGCTGGTTCTGCTGCTCTCTCATACCAACACACACATACACACACACAGAAGACATAGAAAGAGAGAGAGAGAGAGAAAGAGAGAGAGAGAGAGACATATATACAAGTATATATAAAGAAAGAGAAAAGAAGAGAGGAGCCCACCGGGTAGGTTTCGTTCTCCGTGACGAGGCGAAGGAGAGGAAATACTCTGGGAACGACGACTACGACGACTACGACGACGAGGACAAGTAGAAAACGAAGAGGACGAGAACGTAGCGAGAGGAGAAGGAAAAGGAAGAGGAGAAGAAGCAGAAGCAGAAGCAGAAGAAGAAGAAGAAGTAGAAGTAGAAGAGGGCAGAGGAGAGAAGGGCCAGCAATCTCGCGGTAATCTAATTTCAGCGTGCGGAGGGTTCTAGGAACGCGGCGTGACATTAGCGAACCACCTTCAGCACCGTCCATCCGTATGGCGGCCATCCTCCTCTTTACCTAAACCCCTCTCGCCCTTCATCGCCCAAACCCCACATTCACCCTCCTCTCTCTTTCTCTCTCTCTCTCTCTCTCTCTCTCTCTCTCTCTCTCTCTCTCTCTCTCTCTACTCTTCCCTTTTCTTCTTCCCTTTTATCACCACCACTACCAGAACGAGTAGTAACACTACTACCAGAACGAGTAGTAACACTACTACCAGAAGCTTCTCTTCTCTCTTTTCCTTCTTCTTCTACTTCTCTCTCTCTCTCTCTCTCTCTCTCTCTTTCGTTCTCTATCCTTTCCTATATCTTTCCTCTCTCTCTCTCTCTCTCTCTCTCTCTCTCTCTCTCTCTCTCTCGTACTCCTACTACGTTAGCTCTTACGAAGCGAGTCTAGTTACCGACGCCGAATAAAGTGGTTCGACGTTTATGCCGAGCTTGGGTCTAACGGGTAATCCCCGGCAACGATTTTCCTTGCCGTGGTACCATCTCCTCCTCCTCCTCCTCTTTCTCCTCCTTTATCTCCTCTCTATCTCTTCCTAGTCCTTCTCGAAAGGATAGCCGAGTGCTTCGGCGCGAATCGTGCGGTTGCACTTTACGCGGGCACTCCTATACACACAGGTGTATGCATAGGCGCCGATTTCGGTGCTTTTCTATTTTCAAACAGAACCCCCTCTCTCTCTCTCTCTCTCTCTCTCTCTCTCACTCACTCTCTAATTCGTTCTTCCGTTCTCTTATATTCAATTCTTGATTTTATTATTTTTTTTTCTCTTTTCCCTTATTCTTCTCAACGAGAAGAAACTCTTACGAGTATTCTTGTAATATAATAAAACCCACGTCAAGGGTTGGTACTCGTCGATGGGGGGGGGGGGTGAGGTTGAGGGATAGAAGAGTAATCGCTAAAAACGGATCGGTTTATCCAATCTTTTCTTTTCTTTTTTTTTTTTTTTCTTTTTCTTTTTTTAATACTTGAAAAGCAAGAGAGAGAGAGAGAGAGAGAAAGAGATACACAGTGGTATATATAGAATAAAGAGGACATCGGAAAATTCCATATTTTCAGTTAACCAGCAGCTTCCTCTTTATTGCTAACGAGTCGACGATAGAAGAACCATAATGATCGCTCGAAATCGGACGCTGTCGACATTCATTTATATATATATATATATATATATATATATATATATATATATATATATATTATCTTATAAAATATATAGAATGAGATAGAAAAATATGTTTCAAGAAACGCAAAAAAGAGCTCCGACATATATAGACGATCCATTAACATTTGATTCTTTGTCTTAACTCTATGTAATATTCAAAGGATCGATCGATCATTAGCTAATTCTCGATCATTATCGTATAGATGTGAAGAAACCTGCAGCCATATTGGCACGTGGTAAGAAGCACGTCGTCGTCGTCGTCGTCGTCGTCGTCGTCGTCGTAGTCGTCGTCGTCGTCGTCATCGTCGTTGTTGTCGTAGTTGTCTATCGAATCTCTCTTTTCGTTCGACATCTCCGTCATCTATTCGATATTTTCTAATACATGATATTCACGAGGCTATTTGCAATTTTCAATGGAATTATGCCGATCAGATTACAAACACCGTGATTAATCGCCTATTAGAAATTCTTACGTTAAGGGATATAGATAATAATACATGGATATATATATATATATGTATGTATGTATGTTTATATATATATACATGATTTGGATAAACAGTTTATTCAGTTAGTGAACATTAGGTTAATTGATTTTAGATATATATACAAGTATAATATTATTAAACCTGTGTTTGGTAACATTGTATTTATGTTAGTTAACAAGAGAGAGACAGACAGAGACAGAGAGAGAGAGAGAGAGAGAGAGTGAGTGAGAGAGAAAGAGAGAGAATATATACACGTATACTATCATAAAAGTAGCAGACGATCACGTAAATCTCCGATGTTAGGTAATGCCGATTAGGTGGATGTGCCTTGAGACGTTTTATACGTACATACATATATATATATGTATATATATATATATATACCAACAAACGTATGTGTATACGTAGAGATATAGTTACGATGATGCCGAGAGAATAAGATTCCAAGAATGTAGGCGCTAGATTTTACATTTCCTTATCGTCTATTCTGATCATCGATCCTGATTCTCTTTTCCAAGTATAATAATAATAAATTGTGATTTAATGATTATACATTAATTTCTGACAATGTGCACATATAAGAAATATTAGTCACATGTAATCGAGAGTATTTTTGTTTCGGAGTTAAAAAAAATAAAAAGAAAATATATTTTCTTTATTTATTTCGTTTTATTTTTATTTTAATTTTCTTTTTTCTCTTTTCTTTATATATATATATATATATATATATATATATATATATATATATATATATATATATATTCTGATCTCTCGGATCTTTTTCATTGTTTTAATGTGTACCAATAATAAATTATTTAATGTGACACTACTGACAATGTAACTTTTGCACGATGTTAAATGTCTATTTTTTCTTTTTTTTTTTTTTTTTTTAAACCTACGTATATTACGTAAATAAACGATTTCTCGAGAGGTTCAATTTCAAGCTTCTTTTAATCGAGAAACCATGAAAAATCTTTCTTGTGGTTTAACATATCCCTCTTCCTTCTCTCTCTCTCTCTCTCTCTCTCTCTCTCTCTCTCTCTCTCTCTCTCTCTCTCTCTCTCTCTCTGTCTTTCTCGGTTTTTTCATTATTTCTGTAATCGTTCTTAGGTAAGTAAGTACCAATTTACTTACTTACTGAGAGTTGGAAAGAAACGTTTTTTTAACGTTTAGCAAGCGACGGCAACGTTAAAAAGTAAAAAAAAAGAAAGAAAAGAAAAAAAAGAAAAAACAAGAAAAAAGAAAAAATAGATACGTAACATTAAGAGAAATAATCATTCCTGGCGATGGTGTGATATCATCCATTCGTCCGATAATACCAAAGAGAAGAATTCTACTTTCGGTAGTAATCTTTAGAATTCTCGATGCCAGGAATACACGCTCGCGTCTTCTTCGAAGCTCAATGAACGAAAAAGATAGAGAGAGAGAGAGAGAGATAAAGAAAGAGAAAAAGAAAAAGAGAAAGAGAATCGGTAAAGGAGTAGTAGAGATAGAACAAATTCGTCTTTTGTACTATGATTACGCAAGTCATAGATATACTTCTACACTTATATATACATATATATATATATATATGAATGGAAGAAAGGGAAACAAAAGGTGTAGAGAATTTTACGAGAGAAGAAAAAAGAAAGAGAGAGAAATAGAGAGAGAGAGAAAGAGAGAAAGAATCTTAGTGTTTTCTCAAGGAAGAAAGAATATTTTTCCAACGGGTGATTTGGAAATAAGAAGAAGTGTAAAACTGAGAAGGATACAGATAGATAGATAGATAGGTAGATAGATAGATAAAGATAGAAAGAGAGAGAGAGAGAATCTAGCCGATTCGCGTTGAGATATTTCTTCGAGTTTATCCCGCATATTTCGAGCGTAAGCAAGTATCGTCTTTTACGTGTATAGTATCATCCCGCATAATGTAACGTAAGCGACGCGTACTACTCACTCTCTGTACTATGTATATACATAAGTAGATACATACGTACTCAACGTATGTAGTACGTCGAGGTCGAGCGAGTATAATACGTAAGTATGCGTTGACTAAGTACATATATGTGTATGTATGCTTGTATATATTATATATATATTTATTATATATATATATATATATATATATATGTATATAACAGCATACGATTCGTTGCGTAACCTCCGCGTACACGCATAAATCTGCCGTCAGGAGAAGGATGGAGTAGGAAAGTAAGAAAGACGACACTGTAAGGATGTAAAGTACATACATACATACGTATGGAAGATATATATATATATATATATATATATATATATGTATATGTATATGTATAACTATATTTATATATTCTATAGAGATAGAGAGTGAGAGGGAAAGATGACACGACAACGAAAATATGTTAAAACTATAGAAAGAGATATATGTACATACATGCAGTCAAGTTCTCACAAATATTCACTTTCAAATGGACTAATGCTATAATATTATACAATATTTCGTGTAAATATATATATGTATATATATATACACATTTTTCCTTTCTTTCTATATCAATTTTTTAAAAAAATGTAACTATATGCATATAGTAATATTTATGTGAATATTTGATAAACATTCAAATTGAAAACTTTTTCTTTGTCACATTTTTGTCTCTTACTTCCTCTTTCTCTCTCTCTCTCTCTCTCTCTCTATCTTTTTCTTTATAAAATTGAGCCATTATATTATTCCCGCGATGGTGGGACCAAGAATCGACCCTACCTATTCTGGCACATTTGCAAAAACCATAGTCGCGACTAGTCGTAAAAATATCGAAAAGGAGGAACGTTCAAGGTAGGCGGCCCCGTGCTCTCGGGGATTATTAATGCGAAGATAAAGGAAGAACGGAGACAACTTATCGTTACTTTCTCTCTCTCTCTCTCTCTCTCTCTCTCCCACACACACACACATATATACATACATACATACATACACCTCCTGTATTTCTTTCGTACGAAGAGTTCACGATTCTCGCGTGACCCGTGAACTCTCGCACGTAACGAGATCCGCACCACGAACCAAGAACGACAGTGTGGCGGCGGCAACGTCGCCTCTTCGTTCGCATTCAGAATCGTCTCGGGGCAACCCCCTACGATGGTTCTAAAACCATCCTGCCTAGGGTTTCCCCTCCCGTTGTTGGTGGTGGTATTACTACTGGTAGTATAGTAGTGGTGGTAGTGGTAGTAGTAGTAGTAGGTGGTGGTGGTGGTGGGTGCTTCTCTAGAAGCACGCCTCCGGCCCTAATAAATTACCCCTCTTATATATCTCCTTGGACCACGGCCCGACCATTTGAACTCCTACGTTCTCTATCTCTCTTCCTTCTCCTCCTTCTTCCTTCTCCTCCCACCCACCCGTCCACCTCCTCCTCCTCCTCCTCCTCCTCTTTCTTCTTCTTGTTCGCGTACGTGCGAGAGGCCTCCCGTTCTCGAACGTTTGCACGTCGACTATTGAATCGCTGCGACGATACGTGCGAGTCCTGTGTGTTTCCTTCGTCCTCTTTCAGCTCCTCTCTCTCTCTCTCTCTCTCTCCCCACATTCTCATCTTCTTACTTCTTCTACACCTCCTATTCCTCTTTGTCGATTTCGACTTCTTTTTCCACTTCTTTTTCCTCTTCCACTTTTTCTTTTTCCTTCTTATCCTCGTTTACGAGAAACCAAAATTTAAGTATTACTGCATAAATAGTTCGTACGATCGATTCGTTTATATCTATGCACATCTCTCTCTCTCTCTCTCTCTCTCTTTTTCTCTTTTTCTCTCTTTCGAAGATATCTGAATAGAGAGAGAGAGAGAGAGAGAGAGAGAGAGAGAGAGGGGTTGAATTTAAAAGTCCTTTCAAACTCCACGCTAATTGTAGTTTCTTCTTGTTTTTCATTTTTTTTTCTTTTCTTTTTTTTCATTTTCTTTTTATTACTTCTTTTTTTTCTTCTTGGTTTTTACTTTTTTACTTCAAACCAGGACCGTTCCCCCTTTACGGTTATTAAATTCGTAAGGGGGAAAATCGTTGAAATTTTCTCTGAACGACGCACGGCCGGGTTCGTTAACTGACAGTCGACGACGTAAAAAAGGAGAGAACGAGAACGAAAGAGAGGAAAAGAAAGAGGAAGAAGAAAAAAGACAAAAAGTATAAAAAGAAGAAAAAGAAGAAGAGGAAGAAGAGAAAAGAGAAAGAAGAGGAAGAAGAAGAAGAAGAAGAGGGTTGATGGTTCGATGAAGATCGAGTTTACTCGAGAGTCCCTTGTCCCAGAAACCCTTCCCTTCCTCTTCCGAAAATATAAAGTTTTCATAGAAAGAGAAAGAAAGAGAAAGAAAGAGAAAGAAAGAGAAAGAAAGAGAGAGAGAGAGAGAGACAACCGGCCTTCTTCGCTTGACTTATAATAAGCTGGTCGCACGTTCCAGTTTGCTAGGTGCCGTAAAACGAGAATCAACCCTCCCCTGTTCACCCTTCTCCCTGCCTCCCCCCTCGATCGCGAACCAACTTTTCTTACCCCCTCCCTTTTAACTCTCTTTCTCTTCTGCCTTCGAGCAAAATGCATCCCTTTCTCTCTTCTCCCTCCGCCGCTGTGCCCCCTCTC
>NC_062189.1:1343729-1351229 GCF_912470025.1 Vespa velutina | reverse complement strand
AAAACGATCGGATACTGATAAATCTCGTTCAAACGAGATTACATTCAATTATTTCTTTTTTTTCTTTTTCTTCCTTTTTCCCTAAGTAATTCGACACCAATGTCAAACGAAAAAAAAACGTACCATTTAATTTATTGTTCGTTGGTTTTATATATTTTGTGTTTTTGTATTTATTCTTTCTTCTTCCTTTACGAAACGATCGAATATAAAGAAAAAAAGAAAAAAAGAAAAAAAAAAAAAAAGAAAAAATAAATCAGTAAGAAGTCCAATGTAAATCCCATTGAATCGTGTTTCAGAAAAAGATTTCATGCAATTTATTGTTTCTTTTTTTTTTCTTTTTAACTAACCAAGGGACTTGTTACACCCGAACGTATATACATACATAGGATATATACATACGTATATATGTACGTACGTACATACACACATACAATCGAAATGCAATCAAGATGATAACTATTGTTCGTTTGAGTAGATTGAACTCGTTATTTTTTTCTCCTTCCTTTTTTTTCTTCTTCTTCTTCTTTTTTTTTTTTTGTGTGTTTCAAACGTCCAGATTTGTTCCTCCTATCAATTGTAGGACGACAAGCAGCACACGTAAAGTTACTGAAAACTCAACAGAGACCAAACGACCGACCAACCGACCGACCGACCGACCGACCGACCGACCGACCGACCAACCGACCAACCGACAGAGTATTCGAGGGAGCGAGCATCGTAGTTGGAAGGAGATAAAGCTAAACGTTGAAAACGTCAGTCGCGAAGACAAGCAAAATCGCGGCGAGTTGCATTATCGAGGAGTCGACGTGGCGCGAGAGTAGGATGAGAATGGGGATAGATAGAGAGACAGAGAGAGAGAGAGAGAGAGAGAGAGAGAGACAGACAGACAGACAGACAGACAGAAACAGAGAGAAAGAGAGAGAGAGAGAGAGAGAGCGATGGAAAAGGGACGAAACGGGGTAAGGGAAAGGGAAGAGGAAAGGGGTTGGGGGAGGGGTTCGGTCGTGGCAGCGGAGAGAGAACGACGGGGCGCCGAGGTGGAAGTGCAATTTTGCAGCGTAAACCCTGGCGTCGGGCCAGGGCCGTGTATCACTCCGCATTGGAATTCGTTGTTCCTCGTCTCGTTACCGGTGGGAGTTTTCTACTCCCTCTCTTCCACCCTCTCTCTCTCTCTCTCTCTTTCTCTCTTTCTCTCTGTCTACCTCTTTTCCTCCGTCAATTCTATCAGACTTTCGTTGCACTTCATTGTCGAGAATATCCGTTCCGAAGACGTACTCGAAATATCGTGTAAATTTAAACTATTTATATTATATTATATTATATTATATTATATTCATTGGAATAGTCTTCTCCGTGATCGTAGGATTTTTGTCCTGAAGAGAAAGAGAAAAGAAGGAAATAGAAAAAAAGAAAAAAAAAAAAAGATAAAAAGGAAAACGGAAACAACGACGAAAAAAAAGACAGCGACAACAAGAAAATGTCAAAGGAGAAGAATTTTCGTTACGGACGACGATATGTTTGGCGCATGTTATTGAATAAAATGAAACGCATTTTTGAAAAGATTCTTTCACCTAACGTTTACCGTCATAAGAGAGAGAGAGAGAGAGAGAGAGAGAGAGAGAGAGAGAGAGAGAGAGAGAGAGAGAGAGAATGAGAGAGAGAAAGAAAAAGAGAAATAGAGATGAAGAGAAAAAGGTTGCAGTTGCATCGAAAACGACAGACGTCCTCCTGCTCCTCCTCCTCCTACTCCTCCTTCTCCGAGAGAAAGAGAGAGAGAGAGAAGAGAGATAAAGGTAGATAAAGATAGATAGATACACAGAGGGAGAGAGAGAGAGAGAGATAGGAAAACGCTCTCGTACACGTTGATCCGAGAAGGCTCGTGGCATTCGTCGAGAGGCATTCAGCGTCCGTTCGCATTCATCCGGATTTAACCGCGCCCTCCTGGTCGCCGGTGCACGACATAATAATGGGGCCAGCGGAACCTACCCCAATGGAACGCTCAGTGTCGAGAACGTAGGAGGTGGAGGAGGAGGAGGAGAAAGAGGAGGGGTGAAGGTGACGGAGGGGTTCTCTCGCGGCGCTCCGCATCGTTCGGAGGGGAGCTCCGAGCATCCACGAGGGTCGTAAAGCTCTCTCTTTCTCTCTCTCACACTCTCTCTCTCTCTCCCCGTCTCCCCCTTCTCTTACGCCGCCCTTTCCAGACAACCCTAACCTACCGCACGTCTCAGCTACGTGGGCAGGCCTGACTGACTGGCAAAGGGGTAGGAGGTCGCGAGAAACGGCACCCCTCGTGCCACAGAGACACACTTTTCTCTCTCCAAGTCCAACCCCTGACACGTAGTAACGTTCCTTCCACAACACATCGACCTCGCTTTCTCTCTCTCTCTCTCTCTCTCTCTCTCTCTATATATATATATATATATATATATATATATATATATATATATATATCTGTTTTTCCTTATTCACCCTTTTCTTTTTACTTTCTCGGCAGTCTTTGCTTCTCTGCTTCCCTACGTCTTTTCTATATCCCTTTTGCGGGTACTCCAACCTTCCCTCCCCCTCTCCTACGGCACCCTTTCAGTCCTCCCACGTCGCTCTTATCATCCCTACACACACAACACTGGCGCAAAACCCTTTCCGTACTCTCATGTCCTCCATCTTTCTTTTAAACTCAACCCCCTTCAATGGAGATTGAAGATATCCCACCGACAATTGTTTACGTACGTATGTACATACATACATACGTAAGAACTTTCACCGTTCCTTTTCTACAACAAGTTTCTTCTTTCCTTTATCTTCGTTCTTTAGTTTCTCTTTTTTTTTATCTATCTTTTATCCGTCCATCTTTTTTTTCCTCTCCTCCCCTCCTTTCTTCGTCTCTTTTACTCTATGTCTTTTTTTCTATTTGTTTTATATTTTTTTTCTTTTCTTTTTTTATCTTTTTTCTTTTTTCACAGAGGACTCGTTAAAAAATAATCGGAAAATTGATTTGTTTCCCAAAATGACACGAACGTTCTTGTGCACGTACCCGATCGATTGCCTGCCCCTCCCCCTCCCTCTCTCCCTCCCCTCCGTGCCCAGCCTATTTTTTTTCTTTCTTGTTTTTTTTTTTTTCCTTTCTTTTTTTTTCACTCTTCGCTAGGAATATTCAACGGGCGACCTAAATTTTCGAGAGAGAGAGAGAGAGAGAGAGAGAGAGAGAGAGGAATAGATAGATAGATAGATAGAGAGAGGAGGGGGAGGAGGTTTGATTCACGCGTTCGAGCATGTGCCATCGGACTTAACCATCGTCGAGGAGAAAAACCCTGTTGTCATTAATGAAAACGTTTTGAAACTCTTTTCGTCTTAGGTAGAAGATGAGAGACGTTAATCAAGTATTCCAAAGTCTGATGTAAAAGTGTCGGTAGGAAGTGGAATCTTCTCTCTCTCTCTCTCTCTCTCTCTCTCTCTCTCTCTCCCTCTCTCTGTCTGTCTCTCTATGTATCTATACTATCCTTTAATATAACCAACCCTCTCTCTCTCTTTCTCTCTCTCTATCTGTGTCTCTGTCTCTCTCTCTCTCTCTCTCTCTCTCTCTCTCTCTCTCTCCAAACGAGATTAAAGTGGTAGCGACAGGGCTTTAATCCTTTCGAAGTCATCCGAAGCGATAGGAACGTCTTGACCCATCCTATTTCTACTTTGCCCTGTCCTTTAGCATGACGTAATTCCACCTATGAACGAAAAACAGAGGTAGAGACATGTGTGTATATATATATATATAAATGTAAATATATATATATATATATATATATATATATATATATATATATATATGTACATAAATGCGTACATAGACCAGTACGATACGAATCTGGTAGCGTCTCGAGATTTAGCACATATAGCACTTACATACATACATACATACATACGTACGTACGTACGTATATACATTTATACGTAAATATACGAGGAAGATCCGTTTTCGTCGATATGAGAAACCTAGCAAGAGACCACCAGTCTATGTCCATATACGTACCTTTAGTGTACGTGTGTATATTTGTATGTGTGTATATGTGTATATGCGTTGGAACGTCGCTCTACGCTCGTCAATACGCTTTACGGATTGCGGACGTGTTCCATCGAGACGACCCTATGGTGACTCTGAGCGAAGAGAATCCTGCGGCCAGGAGACTCTCATATCCTTGAAGCCTCTGGGCATTGAGTCGAGTGTACCAGGCTCCGAGATCGTCTCTGGATGTTCGTTCATCCAGTGAACGTCGCTAACGACGACGGACATACATATTGGTATCGCTAGTCGGCTTCTCTTAAGAGACTTGCTCTATCTCTCTCTCTCTCTCTCTCTCTCTATCTCTATTTATCTCTCTCTCTCTCTCTCTCTCTCTCTCTCTGTGTGTCTCTCCATCTCTTTCTCTCTTTCTATCTATCTCCCCTTCGTCTACTACTACCTCAAATCCGAAGGATTCGCTTCAGGCGCAAAATCCTTTCCGTAGAGGTATTCAAAGGCATCCGCGCGACATTGGCAACCATCTACCCGGGTTACCATGCTCCCTGGGTTTTCTGAATTTTCAAAGCTTCCCACAGCAAAGGGATCGGTCAACGACGAAAGAAATGATTTTTTAATTCCTCCTCCATTTCAATGAAACATTCCGAGAAAATCTAGGTAAATATAAATACGATAAAGGATTTTTAAGGAAAAATAATTTTATATTATTCCCAATTCTTTGTTTGATATATACACACACACACACATCTAAATATATACATATATATATATATTTAGAAAAAAAAAATGTATATATAAGAAAACACTGCGACCGATTTGTAAAATGTGTAAAATGTATGTAAAAAGTATTCTATATTATACTTTTTCAAATGCAATCTGAAAACAATTTCATAGTCGCAGAAAAGAACGAAATACCATCGAATTAAACTCGTCAATTTGATAACTCACGTGTGGATATTCGATTGAAACTTTCTCGTCTATCTCATATGTACCCATCTATCTATCTATCTATCTATCTATCTACCTATCTGTCTATGTATGTGCTTACGTATCTATGTACGCACGTACGTATGTAGTTGAAGGATGCATCGTTTCAATGAGAGGAAGTCGAGAGACAGACAGAGAGAGAGAGAGAGAGAGAGAGAGAGAGAGAGAGAGAGAGAGAAAGTACGCGCGAGCGCAGCACACATAGAGGCTGTTGAAGTTACCACATCCGCAGCAGCCTCGCGCGAAACTTTCCACGGCGCTCTGCATAAACATTACGAGGAAAAGTGAAAGTAGTCACCGTCACCCAAAGTAAAGTTTCCTCGTAAGGTGGAGGGAAAGAGCGCGGTGTACCGGGGTAGGTAGGTACTTGCACCCTCGATGCCATTGTATAAGCACGTTTTATGCTTTCCATTTCCCTTTTCATTTTCTACCACGATTATTATTATTATTATTATTATTATTATTATTATTGTTATTATTGTTAATATTATTATTGTTATTATGATCATTATTATTATTTATATTATTATTAATATTATTATTATTATTATTATTATTATTATTATTATTATTATTAATATGATTTTTATTATTATCACGTTTTAAAAGGGAACGATTTTCAATAAACAGGTCTATCGAATTTTTATGCAAATAATATTTTTCATTGATACATTTACCTCGTTTCTTTCAAAAGAGTATAGATATCCTATATTGATAAATATTTATAAGGGTGCAAGGGTGCGGGTGTGTATGCGTATGTACGGATAGATTGATTGTATATATATATATTGGTACATGTACATGAACAGATGCATGTATGTAAAGTTCGAATTTCTTGAGATTGATTCGAAAGATTTCGTGAGGACTAAGAAACTGAAGTCCAATCAGCATCGAGAATTACTCGTCCGAGTAGCGCATCCCTTCGGTACTTTCGAGAAAAAGATTCACGTTTTTCACAGGAGCTCATCTTCCTAATCCTGCCCGTTAGAGAAAGATGGGTAAAAAGGAAAAGAGTGGAAGAAAGAGAGAAAGAGAGAGAGAGAAAGAGAGAGAGAGAGAAAGATAGAGAGAGAGTTGCTCTCCGAAGCTTGCGATGCCCGGCCGTCCTGAAAGTCGTAACTTGCCTTCGGTTTTGGTAGGTGAAATGGTATTGGTATGTGCGTGTGCGCGTGTATGAGTAAGAGAGAGAGAGAGAGAGGGAGAGAGAGAGAGAAAGAAAGAGAGAGAGGGACGTTGCAACGGAGCTGACTGCAGTTTTTCCACGGTGAGAAATAGGGTCTTGGGGTGTGTAAACCCGGTTACTTATGGAGGCCATTCCGGTCTGCGGGCTGGGCGGCCTCCGGCTGAGGGGTTTTAAGGACTTAGCTCGACATTAGCGTCCCTGGAGGGTGGGCGAGGAGGTTGAGCGGAGTCGAAGGGTGGCTGGTGAAAGAGGAGGAGGAGGAGGAGGAGAAGGAGGTGGAGGAGAAGGTGGAAGAGGATGAAGAGGAGGAGGTACTGGTGGCCAGAGGAGGAGAAGTTTATTCGGCGTGCGCGAAGGAGAGAGAAAGAGAGAGAGAAAGAGAGAGAGTCGCAAGCTCTCTCTGGATAGGGTTGAGAGACGGCCGTAAGGGTGGAGGATTCGTGGGCAAGAGAAGCAAGGGAAGAGCAAGAGGTAGAGTGAGAGGCAAGAGGAGGGAAGAGCTTGAGGTAGGAGGAAGGGGATGGATGTGCGGCGATTTGGTTTCCAATCATGGGACGACGGGACGCGCCTCTATCGAGCGAGCAGAGGCCCGGCCATCCTACCCCATCCTCCTCTTCCTCGTCCTCCTCTTTCCATTCTCCTCTCCTTCTCTTGGAGCCATGTCGGTGCTCTGGCGCAAAGCAAGCCAACCCAATGGTCCTTTTCTCTCTCTCTCTCTCTCTCCCTTCTCTCTTTCTCTGTCTGTCTCTCCGTCTCTCTTTCTCTCTCCTTTGCCTGCACCTCCGCTCGCGTCTCAACCAACCGCCCTCCTCCTCCTTCTCCTACTTCTCCATCTCCTTCCTCCTTCGCCACCCTCAAAGCCTCGCTCAGCCACCCACTGCTACCTACCGTCGCTCTCCTTCTCTCTCTTTCTCTCTCTCTCTCTCTCTCTCTCTCTCTCTTCCTTTCTCTCCTTCTTCCACCCACTCCTGCTTTTCGTCCTCCTGCCTGCCTGCCTGCCTCCTGCCTGATGGCCTCCTAGCCTGCCTGCCTTCCTGCTTGCCTGCCTCCCTGCCTGCCTGCCTGCCTGCCTGCCTGCTTGCCTGCCTCCTTGCTTGCTTGCTTCCATCCTTCGACTCACCAAACCACCCCCAACCTCCTTCTCTTCCTTCTCAACCAGTACGCTCGCCAACACCGACTCTCTCCCACACTCTCAGTCCTCTCTCACGCACGCCTTCTATCTACCCTCTTGTCTCTCTCGATGTCATCCGCACTTCTCACAGGAGTCCCCAACCTAGGGCAATTCCCTAAAAATCTTTACGTCTGCGAACAGCAAGACTCCTCC
>NC_062189.1:1311229-1338729 GCF_912470025.1 Vespa velutina | reverse complement strand
CGCACGTGTAACTAAATTAGACATCGCGCCTGGCACTCGGCGGCTCGACGGCAACGCTAATTTCTCACGTTCCTGTAATTAAGTCAAAAGTCATAATCCGAACGAAAATTCTTCTTCCGCCTTTTCTTCGAACTATAAGAGAGAAAGATAGATAGATAAAGAGAAAGAGAGAGAGAGAGAGAGAAAGAGAGAGAGAGAGAGAGAGAGAGAGATATCATTACTTTCAAATCATTCAACTTTACGTCTATAGCATTCTATTCTCTGTATATTGTTATACTTATTGTACCGATTAAGTATAATAATATAATTCAGTATAGCATTGTATTGCAGCATCTTATTAAATATATATGTATGTATAGAAAATTATTTATCCTCGCTTAATATCGTCGAGTAAATGTCCTCGCGATTATTTTTTTAAATAGCTTTCCCGTTAATATGACTTGAATAAACAAGGAAAAAAATAATATATAGTATCAAACGAACTTTATTAATTTTTATGTCGTCGTACATATTCGGTAATAAAAAGAAAAAAAAAAAGGAAAGAAAAATTGAAAGAAATATTTACTATCAATGAATGGATATAATGTATATATATATATATATTATGGAATGTTTATTATTATTTTGGATAGTATTACTATATACTATACATAAATTTTTATATATGTATATATATACGTATGTATACGTATATATTTATGTGGGTTAATATAAAATAGAAGATGAGACGATAAAGAATAGGATTTATCTAATACTTTCTTAAATGTAATTTTAGGAGTCGGAGGATCGAAGAGGCATCGGATTTACTGACTTCGAGTGGATGGGAAAGAAAAGAGGAGTAAGAGGTAGATAAAAGGAGAACCCCATGGAAGGGAAGAATGAGAGAGGGAAAAGGATAAACGAGGACAGAGAAAGAAGAAGAAGAAGAATAAGAAGAATAAGAAGAGGGCAAGCATCGCGTTATTAGATACCCGATCTCTGCTCGAGCGTGCTCCCAAGCAAAACGCGCCGCCAGCAGAAAATGGCGTCGGTTAAAGTTCCGGGAAGAGGCGCGAGGAGTTCCGGCTACGCACGTCGCCTTTGCCAGTATGCCACGAAAAAATAAGAAAGATACGTGCTTGACCAGGTCCTACTTGGTATGTAGTATATACATATATATATATATATATATATACATACGTTCACCCACATATCTATGAATAGTATATACCATCGTATATATATATGTATGTATGTATGTATGTACACCGTAGGTACGTATGTATGGATGTATAGTACCATCATCCTACATAAATATATATATATATATATATATATATATATATATATCGTGTATCTTTGTACGTACATACGTAGCTAGGTAGATACGTGCATTCATATGTATGTATGTATGTATGTATGTATGTATGTATGTATGTATAAAGTCTCGACGAACTCACGAACTCGCAAACGAAAGCTTCCAAGAGACACGCCTGTCCGTTCAAAGAGATCGCTGGTCCATAGAGCTTCCACGAATTCGTTTTTGACCTTTATACATATAGAGGAACAGGATTTGAACGATTTTTTTCTTCTTCTTTTTTTTCTTCTTTTTTCATTTTTTTATTTTTTTATTTTTTTATTTTTTTATTTTTTATCCTATTTTTATGTTATACCGTTCTCGTAGATTCGTTAAATTTCCCCGAGGCGAGGTTTCCTTTGGATGGATAGGAGTAGATGAATATATATATGTATGTATGTCTATGTGTGTGTGTGTGTGTATGTATACGTATAAACAGAGATGCAAAATGCATACATATATACATATTTACATACATATACATATATATATATATATATATATATACGCCTACGAATATATTGACTTTTTTTTCTATTTTTTTTTCTCCTTTTTTTGCGCGTAAGTAACTCCTTTTGCATTTCTTCATTTCTTTTTTTTTTTTTTCGTTCAACGAAAAGAATTTTGTCGGTAATAGAAAGAAATATATCTAATGATCGATTTCTCACGCAGAAAAGCTTCATTTTAACTCATCCCTCCAATCGTGCTTGTTCGATCAAGCATGGAAATGAATTTCTCCTAATTTCAACATTCGATTATCACCAAACGGAAAGCTCGCTCGGGTGTTCCCACGTTTCTCTCTTTCTAACTTCCTTTCTTTTTTTCTTTTTCTTTTTCTTTTCTTTTTTTTTTTTTTTTAATTCCGGTCAAATTCAAAAACGCGATTTTGAATCCGATATTGCCAAATGAATTCGGATATTCCGTCTCGATCGTTTAAATAGATAGTAAGAGAGCAAGAGAGAGAAAGGGAGAGAGAGAAAGGGAGAGAGAGAAAGGGAGAGAGAAAGAAAGATGAGGAGCCCTTCGTATACGATCTATCTGATCTCGGACAGAGAATTATACTTGACACACTTTTTCAATTTAAATATATATATATATATAAAAATTGAAAAAATGTGTCACTAGTATAATTATTATATATATAAAATTCGAAATGTTGTAATACGAAATAAGAAAGATTAATATTGATTGGAAATGTTTCTAACAATTACAAAAAAAAGAGATTATGCAGAAAAGAAAGATAGAAAAAATTTTCGAAATACCGAAACTAGATTTATATTTTTTACCTTTTATCTCTCTCTCTCTCTCTCTCTCTCTCTCTTTATACTCTTTTAATTTTTATCTAACAAAAAATAGTAAAGTAGGTAACAATTAATAGCTATCGATTAGAAACGTTTCCGACGATGACAAAATTGAAACTAAAAATCTAGAAAGAAAAATGAGATGAGAAAAAGAAGTCGAGAAAATTATTAACACTTTTTTATGGTGAAACACAAATTTCTATTTTCATTTTATTTTTTATTTTTAATCTCTCTCTCTCTCTCTCTCCCTCTCTTCCACGCGTACACAGAAATGCGCCCACACATACACACACATACAACTCTCTTATCCTCTTACAATTTTGATCATATGGGAATAGTAAAGTAGGTAGCAAGAAGGTTATAGAGCAACCGTCGTTTGAGTACACGCAAAACAGCTGCATTTTCGAGAGTATACGCTCGTTCTATCTACCTATACGAGCCAAAACGTCTCTCTTTCTCTTTCTCTTCCTCTCCATCTCTCTCTCTCTCTCTCTCTCTCTCTCTCTCGTTATCTCTATCTCTATCTCCTTTTCTTCCTTTAAGTAAATCGTCGTATTGCAGTAGCAGCAAAGTTCTAAAGAGAAAGAGGCGCAATGCCGCGACGGCGCCAGAAAGACACAGCACACCTTACACATACGTCTCGTCCAATCGAAATCTCTCTTCGAAATCTTACCACGGATTATTTTTGGCTAAGAACTCGATGTTTCTTCGTTCGATTATTTCTTTCCATTTTTTAACAGAGAAAGAGGGGGGAGAAAAAAAAAAAGAAAGATAGAGCGAGCGAGCGAGAGAGAGAAAATATCCTTATTTGATAAATTAAATTTAATTGAATTAAATATATACGTTTATATATATATATATATACTCGATTATATTTACAATATATATATATATATATATATATATATATATATATATCGAAGGGGAATGATTTTAATTCCGACACGGAAAATCGCAAGAACGTAAATCACGATTGGAAGGGGAAAGGAGAACGACGGCAATTTCACGAATCCTCGTTCGATCGAATTTTATTACCGTTCTCTCATTGGTAAAGAAAGATAGAAAGAATAAGAAGAAGAAAAAGAAGAAGAAGAGAAGGAGGAGAAAGAGAGTAAGAAAGAGAGATAAAGAGAAAGAGAAAAAGAGAGAGAGAGAGAGAGAGAGAGAGAAAGAAGGAAAGAGAGAGAACACGCGCATCCTTTTTAATGACTCCCGTGACGATAGGAGAAGCGAGACGTGGCTCTAGACGAATACCCTGGCTCTAGACGAATACCCTGGCTCTAGACCGATATCTCGTAGGATTCTATGAGATCGAGATAATATCGCGCGCATTCGTGAGAGAGATGTGGATTTCCCGTGAGGAGAAAGAAGCAAGCACGTTGCAGCGTTAAAAGGTAAGAGAGAGAGAGAGAGAGAGAGAGAGAGAGAGAGAGAAAGAGTGAGAAGCAGGCGCCGATCGAGTCCGCGGATTCGACATCTTCACCCTCGGGAATCGAAGCATAAAAGAGAGAAAGAAAGACAGAGACAAAGACAGAGACATAGATACAGAGAGAGAGAGAGAGAGAGAGAGAGATAGAGAAGGAGTGCTACTATAAGTAGAGACTTTGAGGATGCCCGAGGAAAGGGAGGAAAAATGGTGCACACTGGAGAAGGTGCTGATAAAAAGAGAGAAAGATAGAGAAGGAAGTAGAGAAAGAAAAAGAGAGAGAGAGAGAGAATGAATGAGTGAGTGAAAGAGAGATAGAGAGAGAGAGAGAGAGAGAGAGAGAGAAAGAGAAAAAGCTAAAGATCGAAAGAGATCGGCAGAGAGCGCAGAGTCCGAAAGGAATTAGATTTGCTCGGTGCTAGCCAAGCGCGACGGACAGAATGCAACGCAATCCGTTCGGTAATTCGAAACGCGTTCTTCGGAAACACGAAGAATTATTCCTTTGGCTGCTCCTTATTGCCGACTGCTCTCGACCGTCCCCCGTTTCCCGTATCTCGTTCCCCGTACCCCTTTACCCTCGTTCGAAAGAAAAAGAGAGAGAGAGAGAGAGAGATAGAGAAGCTCTGGCACGGAATCGTTACGCCATATTTTCTCTCCTAGTTTCATTGATGAGAAACACCGACCGAATCGAGATCGTCCTCTTTCGCTTTTTTTTTTTTTTCTTTTTTTTTTTTTTACTTATTTCTCTCTTTTTTTCTTTTTTTTTCTTCTTGTCTCTTTTCGACGGACCGGTGACGATAGGATTTGAAAGGGATTAAAAACCGAAAAAAAGCCTGAGAGAAAGGGAATAAGAAAAAGAAAGGAAAAAGGAAAGAGAAAAAAAAAAAAAGAAAAAGAAGAAAAAAAGAATGACATCGGTAAAGATATTATATCGTATTATATATGTATTATATAATCCAAGTAGATACGTATTTACTTATGTATGTCAGACGTGTGTTATATTTGAGAATCATTCAATTCTTTCGTTATTTCTTAAGATGTAATAATTAAATAGTTATATATACATATATATATATATATATATATATATATATATATATATATATATATTAAATACTCTCATGCAATACTCGATACTATAATAGAAAATTTATTGAAACTCGATAACGATGTTACTTTACTTATACACAGACACACACACACACACACACACACACACACATCTCTCTTTCTTTCTTTCTCTTTCTCTCTCTCTCTCTCTCTCTCTCTCTCTCCCTCTCTCTCTCTCTCTGTCTCTTTCTCTTTTCCTCTCTCTTAGCTTATATATATATATATATAAGCTAGATGCTCGAACGCACTTTAGCAATTCTATTTGATTATAATTTCCAGGTGACGTTCGGTAAGGTCGGACTAGAGTTTCTCGATAGAGACGTCGGTAATAGTTGAAGGTAGTTGTATTACGATAGTATAGGTAGATATATATACGTACGTACCTATCTACCTACCTACCTACATACATACATATATATATATATATATATATATATATACATACATACGTACGTACATACATATAGGTACAATATTAACGAGAGGAACATGGTCAGGTTGGCTTGGGCCTTTGCAGTCCTTCGAGCCACTTCGTTAGATCCAAGATCGCCTTTGAACCGATGGAAGAGGGAGGGAGAGAGTGAGAGAGAGAGAGAGAGAGAGTTCGTGTGCGTTAAGCTTCGAGAGATCGTTCGGAACGCTAAGATCGAGCGTACCTACCAAAGGGTCCGTACCTTCGGCTGGCACAAGTGAAGTACTTACCTTCTACGTAGAATCTAGGAGCTTTGCTCCCTCTTCCTCCTCCCTCTTCTTCTCCTTCTCCTCTCTCTTCCTTCTTACTTCTTGCTCACACACACTCTTTCTCTCTCTCTCTCTCTCTCTCTCTCTCTCTCTCTCTGTTTCTTTTTCTCGCTCTTTCTCTGTTAAGAGCGAGCTTGTCGATAACAGTCGAAGCATTTTTTACCCCCGACCCTCTTGCAACCTATCCCTTTCCTCTCATCCTTTCTCCTCACCCAAGCAGAAAGAGCTTTTTCGTAAAGTTCACGTTTTTCCTTTCCTTTTTTTTTCTGCTTTTCCTTTTCTTTCTTCGTCCTTTCTCTTTCGAAAGTATGCGGCAAGATTTTTGTTGTTGTTGTTGTTGTTGTTGTCGCTCTTCTTCTTCTTCCGTCATCGAAAAATCTCCCTTTCTTGCTTTTCGATTACTAACGCATACTTCCTTAAATCGTCATTTTTTTTTCACATAATTACCAACTGATTATACTCTGGGAAAGTTAGTATTAAGTAAGTACTTACTTACTTAAGTAGAATATAATAGTCTTTGGAAAAAAAAGTCGTCTATGACGATTACGAAGCAAAGTATGATTAACGAAAGACGCAAGTATACAGGTAGAAGAAAACACAATTGTTCCTTCTTCCTACCGTTTTTTCTTTCTTTCTTTTTTTCCTTATTTTCTTTCCTCCTTCCTCCTCCTCCTCCTCCTCTTCTTTCACTTCTATCATTCTTCCCTTTTCTTTCCTTCGCGAGAGTTTCTATAATCTATCGAAATATATCATTCATCCTTATTTCGAATTGCAGGATAATTTCGTCCAACGTATAATAATTTTCCAGGTAGTTACCTACCCTCTCCTCTTTACACCAAAGTTCACAGGATACCACCATTTTCAATATATACATATATATATACACACACACACACCCCCATATATATATATATATATATATATAGCGATTACGCAACGGAAGACAGGAAGATACCGGTGGCAAAGCAGTTAGATCGTCTATCGAATTAGTCGAAAGAAGGAGTTTACCCTAAACTTTATTAGCCCCGTGAAGCTTCGGAGATATCTGCTTGCTGTGTACTACAGTAAAGTGATCTCCCCTCTCTCTCTCTCTCTCTCTCTCTCTCTTTCTCTCAATGTATATACATACACAGACACACGCATACATATATATATATATATATATATATATATATACATATGTACGTAAGAGTCTCGCGGATCGCATCGAAAAACAGGTTTCGAGTTCCATAGCGAAGAAGAGCACACACGTAGAAGATCGCCGTTTAAACACCCTAACGCGCGCATTCGCCGATTAAGAGATTGCCTCTCGAATTAGCTCGAACGTCAGCTTCGGCTTTAATATTAATTACCTTCTAATTAATTGCATCTAATCGATTCGTCGGCCCCCCCCCCATGGGCCCCTTCTTACCAACCCCATCCCCCATCCCCTTTCGGTTACACCAAGCAAGTATGTGTACGATTTCTCTCTCTCTCTCTCTCTCTCTCTCTCTCTCTCTCTCTTTCTCTCTTTTTGTCTCTTTTTGTCTCTTTCTCTCTTTCCCTTCCCGTGAAGAAACCTCTTTCAACACTCACGTTTCTATCTTTTCATTTTCTTCCTTCCACTTTTATTTCTTCCTTTTTCTTTTTTATCTCGTACTCTTACGAGAGAAATAAATCGTAACTCGTTCGAAACAGAGAGGACGGGTGGTTGCGATCGTAAAACCTACGATGTCCTTCTACGCGTCTACTGTTCACTCTAAAAACGATCTCTCTCTCTCTCTCTCTCTCTCTCTCTCTCTCTCTCTCTCTTCTCTTTTCTTTCCTTCACTTCTATTTTTGTTTCATTAGACCGCGTTACTACTTCTTCATCGTCTAATTTACACAGCTTAATTAACGGAAGGAATAGGAATAGGTATGAAAGAAAATTCATGACTAAACTCGGAAGCGGTGTTGGCTTCATTATTAAACATAGATCGAGACTAAGAGAAAAGAACGAAAGAAAGAAAGAAAGAAAGAAAGGAAGATAGAAAGAAAGGAAGAAAGGAAGGAAGGAAGAAAGAAAGAAATAGAAGAAAGGAAGTTAAAGGGAAAGAGAGAAAAACGGAAAGGAAATTGTACCTCGCCCGTTGTTCTCGTAGAGTACACGCTAACGATGGATGGCTTACGTGTGAGCTCTTACATTTTGTGTATTTTTACAGAGCGTCGCGCTTCTTTCGTTGCCACTGGTCCGTACCTCTCCCTCTCTCTCTCCCCCTCTCTCTCCCTCTCTCTCTCTCTCTTATACACACTGGGTTCTCTGTGTATACCAGGTAATTGGGTGTGAAATGAAATCTAACGAAAACCCTTTTAGGCGTGTGCACAGTCGCTCGACCACCGTTAGAATAGCCTGGACCATAGCCCTCTCCTCTATCTCTCTCTCTCTTTCTCTCTCTCTCTCTCTCTCTCTCTCTCTATCTATCTATCTATCTATCTCTCTCAGTCTTTAACTCTTTCAGTCTCTATATATCCATCCATCTTTATCTCTCACCTTCCAGTTTTTTCCTCTTTCCTCTGACGTTCCTATCACGATCGCAGCAGTCACCTCTTCGTCTAACCCACCATCCTTCTACATGTGAGATTATATGTGTTGGTAAAAGAGAGAGAGAGAGAGAGAGAGAAGAAGCCGGTTCACGATCAAATAGTTTCCATTTTTTTGTCAACGCCATGGTCCACCCTTTCTCATCTCTACCCCGCTCGGTGTCGCAGAATATTACGGAACGATGGTTAAATTCAGCTCGTCTCTTTCCTTCGAGCTGCTCGTTGTATGTTCCATACCCGTTTACTCTCTTCTCTCTTTGTTCATATATATATATATATATGTATATATATATCTTGCTCTAGAGTTTCTCTACTACGTAGGAGTAGTAAAACGTACGTTTACCACTTTTTTTGGCACTACACGAACTTCCTTCCTTCCTTCCTTCCTGCCTATCTACCTACCTATCTACCTACCTACCTACCTATCTACCTATCTACCTACCTACCTACCTACCTACCTTCCTGTCTACCTACCTATCTTCCTATCTACTTTTCTCCCTACCTTCCTCTTACTCTATGTATTATATTATACATATGTATTTGGATATAATGCATACACAGAGAGAAAAGTATAACCGGCTATTATCTCGGTTAAATTACTTGAAACTTTGGAGATATATATATATATATATATATATATATATATTTCATTGTTTTCTTTTTCTTATTTCTTTTTCTTTTTCTCTTTTTTTTTCTTGTTTTTGTTTTTTCTTTTTCTTTGCTTTTTTATTTTTTTATTTTTTTTTCACTTTTCTCCTTTCACAGTGAAGAGCTTCCACGTTTACTGTCAAAATTTGTATATAGAGTTGGTTAGGACTGGTAGGTATTGTACATACTTTTGGATAGCTACTACATATGCATTTTATTTTTTTCTTCACGATATTTTCGTTGGAAAACACGAGAAATAGAAAGAGAGAGAGAGAGAGGGAGAGAGAGAGAGAGAGAGAGAGAGAGAGAGGACAGGGGTAGTTCTAGTTGATTTTGTTGATTTTGATAACGTTTCTTGTCGTTTTGAGAACAAAGAAAAAGTGATAAAAAAAAAAGATAAAAAAAGAATGGAGATAACGTGAATACGAAAGATCGAAGATGAAGTTAATGAAAAAAAAGGAGGAGGAGGAGGAGGAGGAGGAAGTCGTGATGGTGATTGTGATGGAGGAAGATGAAGGAAACGGAGAAGAGGAGATGGAAACAAAAAATAATAAAATAAAAAAGGGAGTGAGAGAGAGAAAGAGAGAAATAGAGAGAGAGAGAGAAAAGGAAGTTTCATCGACGATCCGTGAAGCGAATACGACGATGATACGAATAAGAAAGAGAGGAGGACGATGACGCACGAGATCTATGTCACTAGCCATGCCATGCAATTTCTTTTCGTTCGTTATCGCAAGAAATTCTCGTAGCCAATCGGATGCGCGTCCATGAAGCCGAAACCTTTTTATCCAACCTTCGGTCTCGACGTTGAGACATCGGCTAAGCAAAGATTTCGAGGCCAACCTTCTCCTTGTCGTTGTCGTCATCGTCTTCGTCGTCTTCGTCATCTCCGTCGTCGTTTTCTTCTTTATATATATATATATATATATATATATATATATATATATATTTTTATTTTTTTTTTTTTGTATCCTTTAACCTTCCTTCTTTCTTCCTATCTACGGTCATTGGCCAAAGATATAGACAGATTATTACACACAAAAATTGAGAACAAAAAATATATATATATACATATATATATATATATTTTTTTCATTCTTCTTTACATATGAGTATTGATCAGAAATATATATAGATTATTATATATGAAAAAAAGAAAAACAAAATAATATATATATATATATATATATATATATATATATATATATATATACATATATATTTACAGCTATATCAAGATCCCAGGGATTTCATGTTCAGGATCGCCAAAATAATCTGTCGGCATTTATAATCTTTTGAAAATGTTCGACGAAAAGAAAAAAAAAAAAGATATTGCTCTAACGATCGCCACGAAGATCGTTTAAGGATTCGTCCTTTATCTTCTTTTTCGTTTCTTTTTTTTCTTTTTTTTTTCTTTTCCTTCCAATCTTCTCTTTTTCTTTCCTTTTTCCTTTTTTTCTTTTCTTGTGCTTCTTTTCCTTCATGTTTCTTGTGCTCCTTGTCTTTTCGAGAAATCACATTTACGAAAATAAAGATTTCGTCAAATTTCGTTAATGATCGCCAGATGATATAACGCTTCAGATATAATGATTATTTAATGAGAATATCGAAAATGCATTGATGCTCGATTCAAAATGAAAATGCAGTGAATCGATACAGATTGTAAATATACTAGTAATCTCATTCCCCATCTCTCTCTCTCTCTCTCTCTCTCTCTCTCTCTCTCTCTCTCTCACACACTTCAACTCGATCGAATATATGTATTTCCTATTGTGGTTCTGGACATATTAATTGGTTTAAGCACACTCTCTCTCTCTCTATATATATATATACATATATATATATATATATATATATATATATATATATATACATATTATATATATCCAGAACTCGTTCGTTCATTCGTTCGCACACTCGTTTTCGCCATTGGCAAATGTCGAATTAGCGTTTAAAAATCGTATCGTTATTACAGGGGAAGCCATATTAACACCAATTGATTACCATTATTATCATTATATTAATAATTATTATTATTATTATCATTATCATTTTCATTATTATTATCATTATCATTATTATTATTATTATTATTATTTTTATTATCATTATTATTAATATCATTTATTACCACCATCATGGTTATCATCATCGTCGTCGTCGTCGTCGTCGTCGCCGTCGTCGTCGTCGTCATCATGATCATGATCATGATTATGACCATCATCATCATCATCATGATCGTCGTCGTCGTCGTAGTCGTTGTCGTCGTCGTTCAAAGGGAATCGAAGGGAGATTAACCAGCGATATCAAATTTAGGATTGATTAAACTTTCCATCGAATGACGACGATTATAATTATCTTCGTATTATTAGATAACGTATAGCATATGAAATGTATACATTCATACATACATACATTCATACATACATACATTCATACATATATATATATATATATATATATATATATATATATATATATATATACATATATATATATATATATAGAGATAGATAGATATATATATATATATATGTATACACAGGCACACATATACACACACATATATATACCTATTAAAATCGAAATTTTCTCGATAACATGAAAAAGCAGATTTAATACATACACTGTATGTGTTCGAAACGTAAGATAGGAAATTAAACCGCATAAAAAAAGAGGAAAGACAAAGACAGAGATAGAGAAAGAAAGAAAGAGAGAGAGAGAGAGAGAGAGAGAGAGAGAATGATAGACAGATAGACAGATAGACAGACAAATAGATAGATAGATAGATAGATAGATAGATAGATAGATAGATAGATAGATGGATATACTTGGCTTTGAAGTTTTCAACGTGATTCGATCGTCGAAAGAACGAGAAAGATCTTGTTCTTTATCGTTCGCCATCGCTATTACCTTATTGCCGTAGTTGGTAATAAACTTGAAACTCGAATCGATCGAACTCGAACGAGTTAGAAAGGGACGAGGATAGGATAGAAGGAATAAAAAGAAAAAGAAAAGAAAAGAAAAAGAGAGAAAGAAAGGAAGGAATAGACAGAGAGATAGAGATACAAAGAGAGAGAGAGAGAGAGAGAGAGAGAGAGAGAGAGAGAGAGATAGAAATAATAATAATATTGTCTCTTTCTCTTGCTCGTTTTCTCTCGTTTCTCGGTTCGCGTCTTTCGGTAGCGCAAAGAGCGCATCGCACCGCACCGCACCGCATCGCACCGCACCATACCATACCACAGTACACTGTATTGCACTGCACCGCACTGCACCCGATTGCACCTGTGCCTTTAAGTCCTTTACCGCGAGAAGGAATAAGAGGTAAATCGGGCCGATGAGTACGCTCTACCGGTGATTGCTGCTGCGCTTCTACCATCATTTCGTAACAACGAAAATAAAAGCTGTAGCATCCACCCTCTCCCCTCTTAACCAACCGACCACCCGCCCGCTTCTTCTTTGTCTCTCTCTCTCTCTTTCTTTTTCTCTTTCTCTCTTTGTCTCTCTCTCTCTCTCTCTCTCTCTCTCTCTCTCTCTTGTTCTCTTTTGCGCGCAGTTGGGTTGTGCGAAAAGAAGCAATAGAACGATATCCGTGCGAGGCGTGGAGCATCCTATTCGATAATATCCACGCTCGATTCGATTCTCTTTTCTGTCTTTCTCTCTCTCTCTCTCTCTCTCTCTCTCTCTCTCTCTCTCTTTCTTTCTGCCTCTCTCTAGCGTGGAATTAGAAGAAAGATAGAACGAGACAAAAGAGAGCGAGAGAGAGAGAGAGAAAGAGAAAGATGAAGGAGAAGAGAATTCGTCGAGGAAACTGCTAATGCTTAATGCGTTAGGACATTGGCGTCTCCAAGTTGAAGAAATTTTCTGATCACTAATATTAATTGTTATTATATTTTATCAAATACATACATATATATATATATATATATATATATATATATATATATATATATATATTAAAGAGAGAGAGAGAGAGAGAGAGAGAGAAACTTAATCTATCATAGGTATTACTAGTTCGAAAAAAATCAAAATGGTCGATCGATGATTGGTGGCGTACAATTTTTCTTTTCTCTCTCTCTCTCTCTCTCTCTCTCTCTCTCTATTCCCTCCTTGTTTTTTCTTTTTCGCTCTTCTACCCTCTTTTTATTTTTTCAACCTGTTTTTTCTTTTTCCCTCTACGACTCTTTTTAATCTTTGTTCCTAAACCCCCTACCCCCTCCACCCACCCTGTCATATCCCATTTCCCCCTCCGCTCGAACGTTTCAATAAAAATGAATGAATGAAAAATAAAGAAGCGCAAAAGGAATAAAAAAATTTGACGGAATCGCGCGGTTGTACGAAAGAGAAAAATAGAAGAAAATGAAAAATGGTAGAAGAAAAAGTAAGAAAAATAGAGAAAATTGAAAATAGGAAAACGACGATTAAAGGGGCTTAGGAAAGGTACGCGATGCCCTTTTTTTTCCTCTTTTGCGTAGATAGGTACATATCTAAAGGGTTACGTTATCCTAGTATGGTACTCCGTTGTACACAATGCCCCTAGAGAAATTTACGAAAGTGCTCTTGACTTGTAGAAATACTATATATATATACACACGCACACACACACATACACATACACACTTATATACATATATATATATATATATATATATCGAGCGCATCTTGCTCGACGCCTATGTGCGACTTACACCCTCCGGGGAGATGACAAAAGAGAAGTCGAAGACAAGACGACGGTGATTGCCAAAGTACATTTCTACGTCGCGCGAAGGCGACGCTTGACAAAGGTCAGCCGACTCTACGACCACCTTCATCGAGACTACTTTGCGCTACGTGTGTGTCCGTAACTACTATTTCTCCTTCTCTCTCTCTCTCTCTCTCTTTCTCTCTGTCTTTCTCTTTCACTCCTTCTGTCTCTCCTTCTCTTTCTTTTTCTCATATTTGAAGAAATCAATCGACGAAGAACTTCTCCTATCCTTAACCTTTTTTTTCATTTCGTTCGTCTGACATCATTAGTATTATTATCTACTACATATTGCTTATGTATTTTATCATCGTCATCATCATCATCATTATTATTATTATTATTATTATTATTATTATTATTATTGGTAGCAGTAGCAGTAATAGTAATTGTATTGTTTTTGTTGTTGTTTTTATTCTTGTCTCATATTTTTCTATAATATTTATTTTATTTTATAAGCAACTTTACCTGAGTAACGTGTACAAAATAGAGAGAGAGAGAGAGAGAGAGAGAAGAAAAATATTTTCACTCGATACGATTATTTTCTCGTAGGTAGTAAAAAAAAAAAGAAAGAAAGAACTAAGAAAAAGAAAAAAAAAATGAAAAAGGAAGAAGAAAAAGAAGAGCTCCCAGCAAGAAGATGGAGATTGAAATCACGTAATATCGTATAAGAAACACCAGTTCTTTTTATTTCCTGTTAAAATTTATGAACTCCTGCACGACGATTTATGTATACGCGTATTTATTATAGTCCGGTATGTATAGTTAAGTAGTACTAGTGCAAAAGAATGAATATAAACTTTTTTATTATTTTTATCACATCCTTTAGAAAAATTTATTTCTTCGTAAGAAACAATATAATAACTTTACAATAAAAATATTTCAATTAAGATTAAGTTAATGATAAAACTATTACCTTTTAGGTATTCATTAGTTATTCGTTTCATTGTTTTTAATTATGTGTCTCATTAAATCTACAAAAACAATTCGACGAACTTATACCTATACTTATTTATTTATTTATTTATTTATTTATTATTATTATTATTATTTATTTTTTAATTTTTTTATTTAGCATGTACTAGCGCGATGAAAATATTTTTCATATCGGTTATGATTATTTCAAAGAAAGGCAGCAAAAAAAGGAAGAAAGATATTAAAAAGGATTATTTTATTTCATTGTAGAAAAAAGTGGAGAAAAAAAGGAGGGAGAGTTCAAAAAAAAAAAAAAAAAAGACAAGAGGTTTCACAGCGAAGAAGACGAGATTACAATCATAAAGTATAGAAAAATATTGGTATATATATTATATATATATATATATATATATATATATATATATATATATATATATATATATATATATGTATAGCGTCAGCTCGAGGATGTATATACATAGATGGAAGACACGTTGTGTAGCAGTATCACTCGACTTAAGCCACGAGAAGCATATGTGGCCCACAGGTTCGTACTACTACTACTATTCTATGGGATCGTAACGTCGTAACGTTACGCCGCGAACGTCCGTCTTGTAGCAACAGATGCTGCGAGCATGCATAAGCGTGAGTTCTCACACATATACTATACCTTTGCTTCGAGCTTATATCTTCTCTACATATATATATATATATATATATATATATATATATATGTGTGTGTATATGTGTATATAGGTGCACATACGTTTGAGTCCTTTCCTATTGCCTTAGGAAAGGAAGAATGTATCGTATATATATATATATATATATGTATGTGTGTGTGTGTGTATATGTATGTGTGATCCTCTCTCGCACGCCCTTTCTACGATGGGCTTGTACCTTTGGCTACCGGTGTTGTTCGCAGGGCCGGATAGCCGGTCGTTATCGAGAACACAGCTGTCGGATTTCTCCGTGGACGACCATATCCAATGAACTTCCTTTTGTCTTATTATCTCTTCGCTACATTTTACGTAGATATATATATATATATATTTATTTATTTATATATATATATATGTATAGATAAAATTATACTAATGCAATGATATATATCATATAAGTATGTATATAATATTTATTTATTCGATTACGTTACTAATATGTATAGGTATGTGTTCATATAATTATTTAGTTATTTATCCACTTAATACGTATATATATATATATATATATATATATATATATATATATTAATAAATACTACTTTATATCCATTATGTTTCTATATGTATCCATCTTTATCTATCATGTATTTATGTATTTATGTATATATGTATATATGTACGTCTATATATGTTTAAGTATATATTTAAGTAAATTACGTATTTATCTATGTAAATTTACTGAGTAAAGTAAAAATATTCTTATATTACTTTATCATTTTAAAATTAGATAAATTTTTAATTTATAATACTTACTTGCCATCGTACACGTGTATTAGTACGTATAATATTTATTTATTATATATTATTTTTCTCGACTTATTTACGCATACATATGCGACTGTACTATATCTGGATATTTATTTACTCACGCATGTATATGTATTTAAATATCTCTATGTACATATGTATGTATATAATCTTATGATAGTAAAATAAAAAAATTATTATAGTATGATATATATATATATATATAAATTTATTATAATTAGTTATCATATATTCATAATTTTCAAAGACAAATTATTTTATTAGATCATTATTATTATTATTATTATTATTATTATTATTATTATTATTATTATTATTATTATTGCTGTAGTTATTGTTCGTAATATTTAAAAATATACTTTGTTAGTCGATAACGAAAAAAAAAAAAAAAAAAGAAAGGAAAAGAAAAACGATTGAACATAAGATAATATCGTTGTTATCGTTAAAATTAAAAAAAAAAAAAATAAATTATTTCTAACATTTATGAACGCGTCCACTCGGTCTATCCTCGCTTGCTTTTTTTAAATGTTTCTTCGGATATGTCTTTTTTCTCACTGAAGAAAAGAAGAGACAAAAAAAAGAAAAAACAGAAGTAATCGAGAGATAAAGGAAATCCAGTATGAACGATCTCTTATATGTACTTACTTACATAAGGATACTAAATCACAACGGAGCACAGTAACGTTGCACATAATATATCAACTTTATTACTCACTCGCTCTCTATTACATCCCACGATTAATACTTTTATCACACTTTCCCTTGGCTATCTCTTAACACTTTCACGGTCGAGTACGTTTCGTAGCAAAAAGCAAAAAAAGAAGAAAAAAAAAAAAAAAAAAAGAAAAAGGAAGAGTGAAAGAGGGGACAAAAAAGAAAAAAAAGGAAAGAAAAGAAAAAAGAGTCCTCCTTCTTATCCACTCTAATATATATATATGATATTTTGTGAGTAAGAAAAAGAAAAAAGAAAAAAACCATCAAAAACAAAAAACAAAAAAGAAAAAGATTCTACATGTATATAAGAATTTTATATATATATATATATATTATTATTATTATTATTATTATTATTATTATTATTATTATTATTATAAATTAATAATGGAAGAGCCTATATATTATTATAGCGAGCTTTTAAATCGTTCGATATATTAATGGAAATATTTTATAGGACATGTCATTCTTCAAAATAATAATTATTATTATTTTTTATTGTATAAATATATAGATATACGCGCTATTAACATCGAAGATCGTCATTATATATGACGAATAATTATTAAACTAATCAAGGTTTCTAAACGTCGAATATAATAAGAAAGAAAAAATATACACGTAATTATTTAATTTTTAAATAGCATTGTTTATATGAATGTTATTAACAATATATTTTTTCTGTTTTTTTCTTTTTTTTCTTTTTCTAATACTTCCAAGTTATAAAATGCAATATAGAAGATGAAAACACGTAGCAGGGTGATCCGATAATAATCGAGGATACTCATATCGCGATCTTATGCGCATACACGTACCGATAGATAAGGGTAAGAGCTAGATACATAGTAGAAATCTGAAAGAGAGAGAGAGAGAGAGAGAAAGAGCGAGAGAGAGAGAGAGAGAGGGAGAGAGAGAAAAGATGCTTGCATGAGCAAACAATGTACGAAAACGAAATCACGAAGAGGATAACATAGAGAGGGTGTGAAACGAGCCACAAGGTTACTTTGTTTCTTTTGTGACACTTTATTCTTTCTTTTTTTTTTTTTTTTTTTTTTTTTTTTTTTTTTTTTTTTTTTTACTTTTTGTATATTGCATTTTTTTTGTTGTTTCTCTTTTTTTCCTTTCTTTCTTTCTTTCTTTCTTTCTTTCTTTCTTTTTTTTCTTTGTTTTTCTTTTCTTTTCTTGGTACGACCAAATTACATTGATCGACGAGAAATCTTTTTCTTTTTATACGGACGGAGTATTAAAATCGAAGGAAAAAAAAAAAAAAAGAAAAAAGATACAATCTTGTATTTACAAATCATGAATCGTATGATTTTTATTTTGATCGTGAGCGATTTAAAGGATTAAAAACAAATTCGATATTTTGTTAATTCTTCGATCGATCTCTGCAGGATAATGGAAAGAAAAAATCCTTCCCACCCCTCCCCCTCCCCTCCCTCCCGCCCAAAAAAAAAACAAGAAAGGAAAAAAAAGGAACAAAATGAAAATTAAACGGGATAATTTCATTTTCGAAAAATTAACGAGAAATTCTATGTTAACCATTTAGAAAGATAATTTTTTTTCTTTTTCCCTTTTTCTAAAAATCGATTTCGTTCGAACATAAGTAATTAAATTCTTCACAGCGCATACGCACACATTTCGAGATTCTTCATTTGCAAATGGTATGGATAAATAAAAAAAAAAAAATAAGAAAAAAAAGATATTTTGCTAAGTCAGATAAATAATTATTAAAATTTTCTTTCTTCTTTCTATATTATTATTATTATTATTTTTTTTTTTTTTTTTTATTATTATTATTACTTCTTTTTTGACACGTGCGCGTATATGCAAATTCGCAAAGATTCTAAATCCTTCATCGATTATTTTCCTTCTTATAAATTTTTCTTTTTCATTTTAGATTTTTCATTATTCAATAATTCACGAAACTTGGATTGTTTTTATTTGATAATCCGCTTTCGCGAATTAGCGCATCGTTAGACGATATCTCTCACGTCGTTCGATGGTTTTTTTTTTCTTTTTTTTTTTTCTTTTTTTTTTTTAATTTCTCGTCGACGTGTCGACCAATGGAATAAGAACGAAGTGAATGAAAGATGATCGTTCGTTCCTCAAAACGTTCCAATTTCGCGAGCTTTTTATTCTTCGTACTGCGGCCCACATTGCGAACTATCTCTCTCTCTCTCTCTCTCTCTCTCTCTCTCGCTCTATCTATCTATCTATCTATCTATCTATATCTCTCTTTCTCTCTATTTTTCCCCCTTATTCCTACCATCGTTCTAGTGGCATCGATTTTATCGTTCATTTCGGTTCTGTTTGTATGCACATCAATTATGGAAACTTCAGTCAACCGACTGCCGATCACAAAGGACCTATTCCTGTGAACGCTTGCGCGTTAACAAGAGAGAAAGAGAGAGAGAAAGAGAGAGAGAGAGAGAGAGAGAAATATGGATTTCCGATAGACATCATCGCGAAATAGAAGATCCGATCGAGACATTACCTTGGAAGGATTAATTCGACAGTACGATTCAATAAATAGGTACGATAATGTGATTATAAGGTAACGTTCGGATCAAGCTTTCTACCAATTAGCTCCACAAGCTCTTCAACGTATTTATTATAAATTGATCGCATAGATCTTAGATTTCTTAAAGATTTATCTATCATCTATAATTTTAAAGTAAATTAAATGTTTATATTGTCATAAACATTTCACATTTTTCCATCCGGATTCATTGCATTAAATAATTTCTTTTTTCTTTTTTTTTTTTTTTTTTTTTTTTTTTTTTCTATCGTTCCCTGCGTATTTTCTATCCTGAGAAAATGAAAAAAAAATAAGGAAAAAAGAAAAAATAAAATGAAAAGAAATGTAATTGTATTTTCATAAGTACGAATTTTAAAAGTGAATTTTCCAAGAATTCTCATCCCTCACGGCTCGATTAGATTTTACGTTAGAAATTGTTATTGATGATTTTAATGAGAATTCGAGAATTCAAGATGAATATTTCAAACTGGCATTGGATTACGAACGAAGATTTTTTGTTTTTTTAAATATCCTTTGTCGTTTCTTCGATAGAATTTCTTCGCGAAAGGACAGAAAAAAGGAGAAAAAAGAAGAAAAAGACAAAGAAAAGTAAAAGAAAAAAAAATATCACGATCAATTGTATTTTCATTAAGATCGTTAAAAAAAAAATGTATACTCCAAAAGTATGCATTATTTAACGTCGACATTGCACTAATATAAATATCCATACATTTAGTATTAATTTATAAAACAAAAACGAACGATATATAATATAATCGTAAATGAATTTTACATCGTTCAAAATGATAAAGGAATCCTCCAAAAAATATTAATTTCATATATTAATATGTGTTATAATTTTTTTCAACAAGAATTGATATCCTTTTTCTTTTCCCCTCGACATTAATAAATTTTTTTTATTTCAAAATTCGATTGGCAAAATAGAGAGAGAGAGAGAGAGACAGAGAGAGAACAGACTGAGAGAGAAAGAGAGAAAGAGCCGATATAATTTTCAAAGCAATTTGAAAGAAATGAAAATAATAGAAGTAGTAGAAGTAAAAGAATAAGAATAGGAATAAGAATAGGAATAAGAATAGGAATAAGAATAAGAATAAGAGAAATAATAATGGAAAGAGGGTAACGAACGGTGAAGTTTCCGGGAAAATCGGAGGAACCCTTTCTTAGTGGCGTTATTTCTGAAAACGTCGTGCCTACGTAATGAGCGCGTACGAAGAGAGAGAGAGAGAGAGAGAGAGAGAGAGAGAGAGAGAGAGAAAGAGAGAGAATACGTTTAAAAGATAGTGAAAGAGAGAAATAGAGAAAGAGGGAGAGAGACAGAGAGAGAGAATGCGTTTAACAGAGATTGTAACAGAGAGTGAGAGGGAGAGAGAGAGAACAATAAGAAGAACACTTTAACGTAGGCATGCCGTGGCACGTAAAGTTAATGCAGCCGCGTTATCCTTCCGTTGGTTCGTTCGTTCGTCCAGCTCTTCTCTTCCACGTCCTCGGGTTCCACAATAAGGAAGCAGTGGCGCGGGTCGACCTTCGAAGATTGCTCGAGCTCGCCTACCGGCGCGCATGATAATTATTATCGCGCGAGCGCGAAGAGAGATTGCAACGTCGATGGAACTTACGTAGTAACTAAGTAGTATGTTGTATACATCAGTGCGGCCATACAAATTTTTATTTATTTTTCTTTTCTTCTTTTTTTTTTTTTTTTTTTTTTTTTTTTTTTTTTTTTTTTTTTTTTTCTTTTTTCATTTATATCGCATATTCCATATATTGTACGTCTTCGTCCAAAATATAAACTAACATATTCTTACAATTAGCGTTTCGTTCGGTTTCTCTTTTTTCTTTTGTTTATGTATATGTGTAGTGTGCGTGTATGTGTGTGTACGTGTGTATGTTTATCCATGTGCATACTCATGTACCTATTTTTATTATATAAATTAATTTTCTTCTTGATAATATATGTAGATTTATAAAACATATATGTATAATACATATATGTATATATATATAAAATTTTAGTGAAAAGAGAATTACCGGTTTACACTTTATGTGTATGTGGATTATTTTCTTTATATGTATATAAAACATATGTGCGCGTATATATATATATATATATATATATGCACTAGATGCAAACAGGACATGTGAATTATCATTAGAAGTAATTTGCTATTGTTTTATTACGTTGTTTCTGTCATATTTCATACGATTACATAAACTATTTAATTTTATTATTATTTTGTCTTATTTTTTCTTTTCCTTTTTTCTTTTCTTTTCTTTTCTTTTCTTCTTCTTCTTCTTTTTTTTTTTTCTTTCTTTGACTTTTTGGTAAAATTAAAAACTCGAACAAATTGATAATAATACAATAGTCGATTATATAATTTTTATTTAATCGATATCAGATAGAAATTTTCATCTCATGTAAAATATATTTCTTTATATATCGTACTTGTCTATCTAATATTTTATTTGATATAAATATCCAAATATTATTTCTACGGAAATCCATTCTCTGTCATTTTTTTACGAACGTATGCATAAAAGAGAGAAAAAATTTAGTACGATAAGAGATAGGAGAAAGAAGGAGCGAGAAGTAGATAAGGGATGGGTGATACGGTGTTAGGGGTTGGTTAAGATCAAGCGAAGAAAAAATAAAATATACATACGCCGGTGTGTTAGAACGTTTCTAATATCGTTTATAATAATACATATTCATGTATTTGTAAACGATATTGAAGAGAATTAGAGAAAAGTACGTAAGTTCGAATTATCTTGATGAAAGATTCCTTTTCAGGACCTTGCAAAATTTATTTGATATTTGTGTGTAAGTGTGTATACGTGTGTGTGTGTGTGCGTGCGTGCGTGCGTGTCCGCGCGCGCGAATATCTGCGTATATGTGTTTGTCGGAATACAATGCAGTCGGCGGCCCTGCAACGGATCAACAAGGAGGAGCAGAAGGATGAAGAGAAGGAAGAGGAGAATGAGAAGGAGGAGGAGAAGGAGGAGGAGGAGAAGAAGGAGGAGGATGAGAAGGAGGAGAAGAAGTGTCCGAGGAGGAGGGACGGTCACGGCTGGAGGCATATCCGTCCTCGCGAATGCACGCACGCGTGCACTCATCTACGAGATGCGTTGTAGTTGTGCGCTTGCTCTCTGTTATTATACATTGCGTTAATTTCCGCAAGTTGAATTAGAATCCTTAGTGAGTTAACAAATAATAATAATATTAATGATAATAATAATAATGATAATGATAATGATAATAAATAAATGTTCGTTCGATCTCTCAGGATCGACCTCGATTTAACCCTTTGCTTATCAAATCTTTACGACGTCATTTCTTTTCTTTTTCTTTATTTATTTTTTTTTTTTCTTTTTTTTTTCTATTTTCATAGATATTCATTTATTTTTCTTTATTTTTCATAGATATGGATTTGTTCCAATCATTCAAATTCATCGAACCGACTTGTTTTTTGCAACGTTACATATATATATATATATATATATATATATATATATATATATATATATACCGGAAGATAAGAAAAAATGTATCTTTTTTCTTATCTCTCGATTCACATTTCATTCTAATTATAATGCATCGATTTATTATAGGAACGTTAATACTACTCTTTGGAACATTTTCCTTTTTCCTTTTCTTTCTTCTTTTTTCTTTTTGTTTTCGTTTTCTTCTCGTTCGGATATTGTTCCAATTAGAATTACACCAATTTACCTGTCGATTTGTTAATACGCAATACGCTCCTTTATTTTTCCTCCCTTCCGATACTTCTTCCTCTCTCGCAACGATTTCTTCCCATTACATTAATTCTATCGAATTTACATCGACCCGTTAATATTCCATTTTCCGCGAACGTTTTCCGCTTTGTAAAGTATTTTTTCTTTTTCCCTTTTTTCTTTTTCTTCTTTTTTTTTTCTTGTTCTTCTTTTTTTTTTTGTTCTTTTTTTTAACATTTCATTCCAATTACAATCATCTCCTCGATATTTTTCGTCGATTCGTTACAAAACTTCTCTCACGTTTTCTCATTTTTTCCTTTTCTTCTTCCTCTTCTTCCTCTTTTAATACCTCATCCTCGTATTTTTATCAAACATTTTTGTTAACAATTATTATCGTGATTAATATCGACTAATAAATCTTTTAGATTTTTCCATGCTCCCTCTCTCTCTCTCTCTCTCTCTCTCTCTCTCTCTCCTTCTCTTAATAATCAATATCGTTTGGATAACCAACGATCACGGTCAAAATCGTTTGCCAAAAATATTATAAATTGATAGACCCTCTCAAGAGGATCGGTAGATTACCGATCGATCTATAACAATCGATATTCAATTTATCGAACGATACAATACGATACGATATGATACGATACGATAGGATACTATACGTTATCGTCGCTGGGATATTAAAATCAAGAACACAACAATCGAAATAATAGAACGGAGGATAATTCGCGATGGGGTTATTTTGATACGAGCTGCCCGAATCCAAACTCATTATGATAAAATAAACGCTTGGGATATCGTCGTGGTTCCCGTGATACACGCCGCAAAGATACGCACACGCATTTTCATTGTTCCATATGTGTGTGTTCATGTATGTGTGTATACATATTTATATACATATATATATATATATATTCGTATAGACAATAAATGTAAAACTATCAATTTTCTAAAATATCTCTATCCCCTTTCCCCGTATAGTTTTACAATATAATTAGAAAATAATTAATAAGCGTGAAAAGTGATGAAAAAATATTAATTAGTGCACTTTTTTAAATCATTTAGAAACTTTTAGAACAATTTGTATATACAATCTATATATATATATATAGATTACACGATGTATAGATCGGATATATTTTTAAAAACTTATTTTCTCTCTTTCTCTCTTCTTCTTCTTTCTCTCTCTCTCTCTCTCTCTTTCTCTCTCTCTTTCTCTCATACAGGCATACACACACATAGAATCTTAACGATTCGATCAAAAATTCAACTAGCGTTCGAACAGGATAGTCAAGGAATTTATTAGGTGAACATTTTTCGTCGAACATAAGTACCGTTTAACTTCGCAAAGATACGACCTTCTTCTGCTCAGAAAAAAAAAAAGAGAGAGAGAGAGAGAGAGAGAGAGAGAGAGAGAGAGAGAGAAATAGAGATAGAAGGATCGTTAGAAGAAGAACGTTTTGATAAAGTCTAAGGAAAACGGAAAGTCGACTCGTCTCTGGTAAAGTTTGCGGAATCGATTCATAGTGCCGACTTAAAGCGACGGATTCTCTGGGTTTAAGAAGTTTGAGAAGTTTCCAAGAGAAAGAAAGAGAAAAAGATAGAGAGAAAGAGATAGAGAGAGAGAGAGAGAGAGAGAGAGAGAGAGATGTTCAGTTGCGCAGCATCCAACGAACGCGGTTGGCAATTTCGCCGTTGGATTTACTGTCCGAACCGAGAGGTATTACTTTTCGCGGAGGAAATTCCAGAGGCTAACGCCGCTCCTAACGCGCATACCATAATGATCGCCTTCGACGTTTTTGCCTGGAACTTCAACGCGAGACGAGAAGAGTAAGATGAGGATCCGATGATCTTCTAAGAGACTTGTGCCGCAGCCATCGATGTCAGTGTTCTCTCTCTCTCTCTCTCTTTCTCTCTCCTTTTCTCTCACTATATCTATCTATCTATCTATCTATCCATCCATCCATCCATCTCTATCTTTCTAACTCACTTTTCGAAGTGAGGAAGATTCGACGAGTCCTCTTGACGACTATCCTTTTCTCCTTAGGACCGACGATCAGCCGAAGGCTCTGGCTAAGTCTTTACCAACCGTTAAATCGTTTACAACCTCGTACCTTGTAAACGAAGGGAACACCCGAGTAGAGAGAAAGAGAGAGAAAGCTAGAGAGGGAAAGAGAGAGAGAGAGAGAGAGAGAGAGAGAGAGAGAGGATGCTGTTGGTGCTGTTACGAAGACGAGCTAGCTAAACCTTCTCTCTCTCTCTCTCTCTCTCTCTCTATCTCTCTCTCTATCTATCTTTCTACTCTCGTCTTCTCTCGTCGTTAATGACGACCGACGAGGAGAACACAAAACGACGTTCCGCGTGATCCTTCGACGACTATAGTAGTAGGTACTACCTGCAAAATTGTGGCGTATAAAATCGCAAAAGAGAGAGAGAGAGAGGGAGAGAGAGAGAGAGAGAGAGAGAGAGAGAAAGGGAGAGAGAGAGAGAGACAAAGAGAGGGTTAGGGCTCGCAATCGATGGATCTATTCTATTAGTCTTAGTGGATAGAGATAATCCTCCTCTTCCTTCTTCCACTATTCCTCCTTTCCGTATTCTCTACTATTCGTGAATATATATATATATATATATGTGTGTGTGTGTGTGTGTGTGTGTGTGTGTTTGTGTTTATGTGTATACGTATACATGTATGTGTGAACATAATAACACGCACTCATGTACGCATTCGCGCTCGCACCCGCGCGGACTTTATTAGAACGTGGAAGTAAGTAGTCGCTTCCGTGCTACTACCAATGGGAAAGATAAAGTGAGATAAAGATAGTGACTGGGGATGGCGGAGATAGATAGAAATAAAATTAGAAATCGTTCGGTCTTTGATTGCGTGTGATAAGCGTATAAACCACGGCCATCTTCTTTCTCTGTTCTTCTTCTGCTTCTTCTTTTAATTTTTCTCTCTTCATTTTTCTCTTATTCCCACCTCCACCTTCTCTCCCTTTTCCTCTCCTTTTTCTTCCATTTTATTCTTGTTTTTTCTTTTCATTTTCTTTCTTCCTTCCTTTCTTTCTTTTTTTTTCCGCTTTCCCCTCCCCCCCCCCTTACCCCACCCCTTTAATAATCATCTTTCTCTCATCAACTTTTTTCTTAATTTTTCTTTCTTTCTTTCTTTCTTTCTTTCTTTCTTTCTGTCTTTCTTCTTTTTCTCCCTATCTTTTTTTTTCCTTTTCCTTTCCTTCCTTTTTCTTCTTCTACTTCTTCTTCTGCTTCTTCTTCTTCTCTCTCTCCTTCTATTTTTTTCTTTTCTTTTCTGTTATACTTCAACCTTCTCCACCTTCTCCTACTTTTACGGCCAGCAGCTACGGCGTACAAGCTGGTGGTAACCGTCGTCGTAGCCGCTACTACTATTCACCTTATATACACGTTCATGCAGGATGAATCACGCGAACTAGCTTGGCTACGACTATGACTAATTATCTCTTTCTCTCTCTCTCTCTCTCTCTCTCTGTGTGTGTGTGTGTGTGTTTCATATATCGTTCGAGCGGAATAAGAATAGCGGGCCATATGGAAAAATGTTCGCGATGTTAAAAATTGTTGGGAATAATAACGAGGGAAAAGAAAAGAGTTCATACCTATGAGATTGTATGTCCCTTTAATTTTTCTTACCTTCTCTTTTCTCACTTCTTTTCTTTTTTCTTTTTTCTTTTTTCTTTTTTCTTTCCTTTTTTCTTTTTTTCTTATACATATAAATCACCGATCTAGATCATCGTTTCTCAGACCGATATTAGAAATCATCGTCGCGTAAAAAAACTCATCATTCTCTGACGATTTCTTCGATAATAAATAAACAACGTGGATATAGGAAACGGCTATATGATAAAGGGTGATTCGAAGAATAGCGGAAATGGAGAATGACAAGTTTCGTGGAACCAAGTGAAACTAGTTTGCTGATCAACGTATTCTTAAGTTCCCTTCGATATTCCTTAAAGAACCAGGCAAATGTATGAATGGATATGTATGTATGTGTATGTGTGTGTGTGTGTGTGTTTGTGTGTATGTATAGTTAGGGAGAAAGGAGAAAAGATGAGATGGGTAAGGTAGTAAACTTCGCGATATTATATCGGAAATAAATAAAAACAAATGTTCGGATCTATTACCGTCGAATCAGTCAAAGTTGTAAATACTTTAAGTAGTCAGGTAGGTAGGTAGATAGGTAGGTAGGTAGGTAGGTAGGTAAGGTAGATAGATAAATAG
>NC_062189.1:1301229-1306229 GCF_912470025.1 Vespa velutina | reverse complement strand
AGAAATAAAAAGAGAAAGAGAGAGAGAGAGAGAGAGAGAGAAAGTGCGATAAAGAAAAATAAAGTCGAACGAAAGTTATTGAAAAAAAGAAAGAAAGAAAAAAAAAAAAAAAAGAACAAAATAACAAGAAAAAAGAAAATGATTTTCACGTATGAAAATCAACTTTCCCTCTGTGTTAATATTCCTCCCTTGCCACCCCTCCTCCTCCTCCTCCTCCTCCTCCTCCTCCTCCTCCTCTTCCTCCTCCTTTCACTCCTGCACATAGGAAAGGCTTTAACACTCTCAAGAGCCGCAAAAATAATCCAAAATAAGTCGGCGGTATCGATCGGTGGATATGGCGAAAAAAGGAAAGAAAAGTCTCTCTACGAAACAGAGAAAGAGAGAGAGATACAGAGAGAAAGAGAGAGAGAGGCATAAGCGAGGGTGGCAGCGGTTGGCTACTAGCGTGTGTGTTGCAGTGCACGCTAACGTTGCCCGGTATAAACGTTGGATACACGCTGATGTTCGCTCCTAACCGTTCCAACCTCTCTCTCTCTCTCTCTCTCTCTGTCTCTCTCTCTCTCTCTACGTCTCTCTCTCTTTCTCTCTTTCCTTGCAAACCCTTCGAGCTCGCCACCCACCCTTTTACTCCTCCACCCGTTACCGTCCGCTCTTATATTTCGTTTATCAGGCTTAACATGCGACTTCTCTCCACCTACAAGCCGCCATTCGAGCTCGCTTGCGGTTTCGCGGAAAACGATTTCAAGCTTGCTTGGTCGGAAGGTGGTAGTGGCAGTGGGCGGATGGACAGACAAGTGGGTGTGGGCAGGTGGTCGAGTTTTAGAAGATTCAAACTGGTCCAAGAGAAAACGGGGTGAAAAAAAGGGGGAATGAAAATTCGTCCTTTCCAAAGAGAAAAATGTCTTTTCGTATTTTCTTTTCTTTTCTTTCCTTTCTTCTTCTTCTTCTTCTTCTTCTTTTTCTTTTCTCTTTGCTCCTACCTTCAAATATTCTCAAACGTTTGTTTTTAATGATCAATCAATCGAAGGGATTCGTTATTATTATCGTATGTACGAAAGAACAAAAGGAATAGAATTTTAATTAATCCTCGTTAAAGGAAGAAGAAGAGGAAAAAAGAAAGAAGAATAAAAAGGGTATATATATATATATATATATATATATATATATATATAATACATATACATGTATACTTAGCAAAGCTATCTGTATGGATATTTCGTTTGATTGTTTACTTATTTCTTTGGTTTTTTCTTTTTTTTGTATTATTATTATTATTATTATTATTATTATTATTTTCTTACCTCTTACAATTCAACAAATTCGACTAAGAAAGTTCTTAGAGATCTCGTTCCAACCCTTCGCCCTTATCCTCTCTACGATTGAAGTGCGTAAAGTTTCGATCGTTCGTTCGCGCCGTCGTTTGCTCCCCATTTTCGCTAAGAAACTTTTTAAGGTATTACAAATCCCGAAACGTGTTGCAGCTCTTTAAAGATGTTCAGATATCTCGAAGATGAAAGAGAGAGAGAGAGAGAGAGAGGGGGGGACAGAGAGAGAAAGAGAGAGTTTCTTCTTCTTCAAGTTCTATCTGTCTCTTTTTCTTTCTCTCTCTCTCTCTCTCTCTCTCTCTCTCTCTCTTTCTCTCTATTTATCTATCTTCTCATGAAGAGAAAAAGAGAGAAAGTGAGAGAGAGAGAGAGAGAGAGAGAGAGAGAGAGAAAAAGTTTCATAGTCGTGTGAATTACACGGAACGGAAAACTTTTCGTATCTGCATTGGGATATCGACATTAAATGAAAACGTCAAATTAATACCGACTCGAATCATTTCGAGTAACGAAAATTGACATAAGAAATTTATTTATATTATAAGGAAGAAAGGGAAATGAAAAGAAAGAAAAAAATTGCTCGTTCGCGTTCAATTGCATTACTGAATGTATGCTCTCTTTCGGTGCATCGACGATTATCGATCGTCGTCGTCGACGAAAGGCGATCTGTTTTATTCAAAACAAAACAAAACAAAAAAAAAACAAAAAAAAGAAAAAGAAAAAGAAGAAAAAGAAAAAAAGAAACAGAAAAGAAGAAGAAAGGAAAAAATTCTGAGAAAATTGAAGAATCGTATTAATACCAATCGGCAATCATCCGAATAAAGAAAAATTTGTGACTAACGAGTTTATTGTTGTCTACAAAAAAAAAATAAAAAATACATAAAAAAAAAGAAGTTAAAAAATAAAAATACAAAAATAAATAAATCGTTCATATTACGTAATAATAATTATAATACTTAAATGGATAATTCTTCAGCATCGATTTACTAATCGTCATCGAACGGACCGACCGACCGACCGACCGACCGACCGACCGACCGACCGACCGACCGACCGACCGACCGATCGACCGACCGACGGACGTTATCTTTTTTATTTAAAAAAAAAAAAAAAAAAAAAAAAAAAAAAAAAGAAAAAAGAGAAAAAAGAGAAGAGAAGATAGAAAGACGAGCGAAAAAAAGAAGAGAGAAAATAAAAAGAAGGAGAAAGAAAAAAAGAATTTATGAGATTAACTCCGACCGCTTTGGCATCATGGATAATGGAAAGATTACGAATTAATGGAGCGTAAAACGGTACGCCGATGGCCGATGGCCGAGGTCCGTTTTAAAGCGTAACCAAGCGACACACGTCATGCGTAAGAAATTATTAACGACTGTCGCGGTAGCGACAAACACTAACGGTATACTCTTAAAATATCGGCCATCGATATCCGCGTAAACTATTAATCGTGCTAACACAACGTCCGAGATATATTTACAGGAAAGAGACCTTTCGAGACAAGAGACAAAAAGAGAGCGAAAGAGAGAGAGAGAGAAGAAAAAACGAGAGCACGATATTTATTTACACAATTTTCTCTCTTTTTCCCCTTGCCTTTCTTTTCTTTTCTTTTATTTTTTCTGGCAATATCTATAAACAATAAATAAATATAAAATTGTAACAACGAACTAATTTTTTTTTCTACTCTCTTTTTTTTTTATAAATTTTCATTTGTTTTTATTTTTTACATATTCTCCAAATAAAACTTTGATATATATATATATACATATATGTATATATAAATTTGATATGTATATAAAAAGTGTCGTGTCGCTATGGCTCACACGTAGATAGATATTCCAAATAGATACGTACACATACATACGTACATATAAATACGTACACACAAATACGTATGTATCTACATACCAACATACATGCATACATACATTTCGTAAAGGGTAGACGAACGTGTTTCGCATCGCATACTATAAGGGTAGGATGCGAGAAAGAGAAAGAAAAGGATAGATAGAAAGAGAGTGCAAGAGAGAGAAAAAGAGAGAGAGAGAGAGAATAAGGGAGGGCAAGTGTGGTGGGCGGATCGATATTAAAATAGTGACCGAATTCCAGCGTGCCGCAACCTACCCTAACACCCTTGGCTTCACCCTTAAACTTCTCACTCCTCCTCCGTCCTTGCCGTTGCTACTGCTGCTACTGCTGCTGCTACTGCTGCTGCTGCTGCTGCGTTTCGCATCCCCACTCACTACCACTCATCTCTCTCTCTCTCTCTCTCTCTCTCTCTTTCTCTCTTTTACCTCTTTCCCTCTTTCCTCTGGAGATCGATGGCAAACTTTTCCTCAACCCCTTTAGACCACGACGAGAACGGAAACGACGAGATGGGAACTTTGAGAATGTGGATTTTATTCCTAGTATATCGATAAGTACCAGAGTTACAACTCGGAAGAGAGTGCGAGAAAGAGAGAGAGAGAGAGAGAGAGAGAGAGAGAAATGAAGAGAGAGGGAGAGAGAGAGGGTGTTTGTTACAATGATTCTCGCACGTGATAAAGAGAGAGAAAGAGAGAGAGAAAGAAAAAGATAGATAAAACCGCGTAGATACGCTTGAACGTTGTTAAAGAAAGAATGAGAGAGAATGAAGGAGAGGGAGTGAGAGAAAGAGAGAGAGAGAAGTATTAGCTTCTCGGCACATATTTTTCCCACGTCATTAGTATATCGTTTCTACTTATATACATAGGTATGAACTTTCGAGAGAGAGTGTCGTGATTGCCTCTGGTGTGTGCCGGTCATCGTATGTCTTTTTCTCTCTCTCTCTCTTTCTCTCTATCTATCTATCTATCTCTTATTCTTACTCTTACTCTTTCTCGTTTTCAACATTCTCTCTCTCTTTCTCTGTCTCTCCCCTCTTCTCTCTCTCTCTCTCTCTCTCTCTCTCTCTCTCTCTCTCTCAACTAAAATCTCTACTTAAACGCATCGTTTCTTTCTAACTACAAACGCATCCCCGTTTTTACTCGTAACTACTACGAGATTCTAAACTACGGACGTTTCTCTGTATGCGAGATGCAAATTACGAATCGCGCGAGATATTCGGCGAGCCTTCTGAATACCTTTGTCTCTCTCTCTCTCTCTCTCTCTCTCTCTCTCTCTCTCTCTGTGTATGTCTGTCTGTCTATTTCCTCCTTTACTTCTCTCTCTTTCTCTCTCTTTCTCTGTTTCTGTCTCGAGGGAATTTCTTTCTCATTTTAACGAAAGCAGAGATATTTACAAAGATGCGTCTCATCTATTTTTTTTTCTCTTTATCTCTCTCTCTCTCTCTCTCTCTCTCTCTCTCTCCCTCTCCTACTCGCTCTCCCTTTCTTTCTTTTTCTCTTTTTCTTTGCTCTTTTCTCTCAACATTTTTCTTCTTTCCTTTACTTTCAAGAAATCAAGGAAGGAAGGAAGAGAAGGAAAATACTTTGAACTCTATCTTCGTCTCTTTCGTTAGGTAGTACTCTCTCTCTCTCTCTCTCTCTCTCTCTCTCTCTCTCTCTCTCTCCTTCTGTCTAGCACATGAACATCGTATCTATCTATAACGTTCATTAAATTTTTTATTCGACTCTCTACCACCCTTTTCCGACCCCGCCACCCTTCCTCTTCTGCTACTCGTTTAAAACAAACTCGCCTTCTCTCCCTTTGATCGTTTTCCTC
>NC_062189.1:1286229-1293729 GCF_912470025.1 Vespa velutina | reverse complement strand
CGGAGGGGGTTGGTGAGAGGGAGGTTGGTGTGGAATAGAGAAAGAGAAAGAGGAAGAGGGAGATAGAGTGATGGTGGAGGAGAGGAGTAAAGGACGAAGGACTTTTGCCGTGGACTTAATAACATGACTTTTTCCCGGCAGCTTCAAGTAAACGTTCTTTAGAAAGAGAACGAGAGAAAAGGATAGAGAAAAAAGAAAAGGTAAGGGGAAGTGCACGAACAAAGGAAAGAAAGAGGGAGAGAGAGAGAGAGAGACAAATAGAAATGGATGAGAGAATATAATAAAGAGAGTAAGATAGATAAAAAAAAAAAAAGGAATTCTTTAAAGGTATATGCACGTACGTAATTTACGTATGTAATATATATATATGTACTTAAGTATATCGTAACACGCATAGTAATTACTTACTTACTTTCTTACTTACATTGACTTTTCGCCGAGCTCTCGATAATCATTAATAGCAACTCTAATAGTGAAGGAAACGTCCGATGCCTTTTCAATAGTAATAATAATAATAATAATAATAATAGTAGTAGTAGTAGTAGTAGTAGTAGTAGAAATAATAGTAATAGTATTAGTAATAGTACTAAGTAAATGTACAGGTGAATATTTAAATGAGTTCGAGAAGAAAGATGTTGATTTGATGAATCGGCGAATCAATCTATTTCATCAAAAAAAAAAAAAAAAAAAAAAAAAAACAAAAAAAAAGGAAAAAGAAAAAGAAAATAGAAAAAAAGCAATAATTATAATAATCGTAAGGTACGATTGATGATGATAAGAAATAATTAAAGGGTCAAGTAATGAGGTGTGATGAGAGATGGAACAAGGACAAACGTTTTTCGATAACTAAGATATTAGCTATTCAATATGATATAATCTATACAATGTGATATAAATCATCGTTACATTAGAATTATCTTAGAATTATCTTAGATTAAAGTTTACGTAGATTAAACGCAACTGATAGATCTTTGATCTTTCTTCTTCTTTTACTTTTTTTCTTTTTTTTTTTTTTTTTTTTTTCTTTTTATCTCACCATATATTAATTTTTCTTTTTTTTCTTTCTCTCTTTCTACTTTTATAAGACATATATATATATATATATATATATATATATATATATATATATATATCACAAACAATTTGATATGGCAAAAGAATTAAACGGCGATTGGATGAAATTTTTTTTCTTTTCAAATCGATATTAAACACATGCTCTTACGATTGATCCTATTTGTCTCACGATAGCGTTTAATTAATTGGTAATTATTATCGCTAATCACACGTTTCATACTTTATTACGATAATAATAATAACAATAATAATAATAATCACTATATATATATATATATATATCTGTCTTTTTCTTTCTTTCTTGGGTTATATGGGATCCCGTCCAGAACGTGGTATAAGTTTAATAACAATAGCCATGGATTCCCAGTCACCAGAACTGTCTGCGCTGTCGGACTGTCATTATCTCGGCAAAAGGAGATACTCATGGCTTGTGGTGGTACGACGAGTTCTCCGGAGGATCGTTCTATCCTATTCTCTCTCTCTCACTCTGAGTGACTCTGAGTTTAAAGAGAAAGAGAGAGAGAGAGAGATAATTAGAGTCGCGAGGGTGGTCAGGTGCGGCATAATGCGTGACCACTGCGTAATACCGCCGACTTATTTCATCGCTAATCTCGAAAGTTGAAAGTCCTCTCTCTATATGTGTATTTATGTGCGTGTGTGCGTACGTACATGTGTGTGTGTATTTGTACGTGCGCAAACGCGCATGTATATATTTATTTTTTCTTTTTATCATCTATCTCTCTTTCCCTCTCTCTCTCTCTCCCTCTCTCTCTCTCTCTCTCTCTCTCTCCTTTTTATCTTTGTTTTCCTTTTTTTTTTCTATCTGTCAAAATTAATCTTAAAAGTCAATCGTTCGATAATTAAACGACCAGATTAATATACTGATAATATATGTACAAATTGATAAATCGTATTTAAATGATAAATAATATATATATATATATATATATACATATATCTATATATATGTATATATGTATATGATACTTAAAGGAGATTAGAGTATCGATCGTCTAATTAGTCATTATGCTCGCTCTTGCAATTCCTTTGGAATTTAACGAACGGAACTACTCGTGCAAGATTTGTGAGCTTGTAAAAGATAGAGAAAGAGAGAGAGAGAGAGAGAGAGAGAGAAAGGAAAAGAGGGTGGTAGGAGGGAATGGAGGGAGAGTAGTTTACGATCGATTCTCAGTGCGACTTATGCGTGACGGTATACCGAGGTTACACGCAACTATACATGTCTGTTTAGAATGTAGGTATTATATATTACTTAAAAAATGTAGATATTATATAATACCTGAAAAAGTTTTCGATTCCGTTCGACAGATCCATCGTATTTTCTCTTAATATTATTATTATTATTATTATCATTATTATTATTGTATTTATAGTAAACGTACTATAAGTATTATTCCATTTATAGTGCATTATTACATTTATAATATTATCATTAAAATATAAAATATACAAATCATAAAATTATAAAAATATTCAAAATTTTTAATTATACATTTTTTTATCATTGATCTATTATACACAGACATATATAATATATGTATATATATATATATGTGTGTGTATGTGTATATATAGTATATATATATATATATATATATATATATACTCTAGGATTGAGAATGATTATATTTAATATCACATTTCGAAAGTCAATGAATTCCTTTTTTTCTTTTTCGCTTTTCTTTCTCATAAATCATCAAATGCATTTTACAATTCAGATCAATTAAATAATTAATAAATCAATGATTGAACTCATTGAATGAATATTTAAATATATCAAATAATAATTTCTCATCTATATATGTATCTGTTTTTTGTGTGTATGTTTATACGATATATATATATATATATTATATATATATATGATACGATATAGTTCATCTACGTCATCGACATCGAATTTAATATAAGATTATAGTGAGATGAGTCACGGCTTTATCAATACCGAACGAGGAATAATCGTTTAACACGAGGAAAGCTCAAGCCGGATAAAAGTTAATTGAGCCCGCGCCCTCCGCTTGCTTCATCTCGGTCTTAACAGTATCCGATACTAATGTTCAATATTTTCCGCCAATATCCAGGCCAATATCTCCGCAACCCGAATTTTATCATACGAAGCAGTATTCGTTAACGGTTTATAATCATCCTTACGAAATCCCCTTCGCACGTATATATTTATTTAATCATCTATTTATTTATTTATTTATTTATTTATTTATTTAATCGTCCGTTTATTTATTTACTTAATCGTCTATTTATTTATTTATTTATTTACAGATCGTTTAACATGTTACATTATATATATATATATATATATTTTTTTTTTTTTTTATTTATATGTATATATATATATAGATTAATTTAAAATAAATAAAACACAAATTGTTTATTACAAACGAAATATAATTTATGTGTCAACAACTACCCAGATAATTTTTAAAATCAATTACTCTTTATCCTGTCTATTTTCTTTACACGGGCTAATTTCTTTTCTTTATTTTTACTTTCCCCCCTCCCCCACTCCTCCTCCTCCTTCCTCTCCTTCCCCATATTCACATTACAAAATTATTATAAAATCCTAATAGAGAAATTTTTTTCTCACACGTTATAATCGAAAAGGAAGAAAATATTAATTATTATTAGGAACATAATGAAAAGATCGTTTATTCGATATGATCGGTATTATTGAAGGAAGACCAAAAAAAAAAAAAAAAAAGAAAGCAAAAGAGAAAGAAAAAGAAAGAGAATATATTGATTAGTAGCGATAAATGAATTAATGAAAGATAATTGAAAAAGGGCCATTTAAATCACTTGACAAGATTTATTTGTTAATTTGTTTAAGAAAAGAGATGATATCGAAGGAAGAAGCAAAAAAATTGGAAAACAAAAGAGAAAAGAAGAAAAAGTGAAGAGAAAGTAACAAAGAAAGAAGAAAAAACAAAACAGAGAGAGAGAGAGAGAGAGAGAGAGAGACAGTCGCAAAATTAAAAATTTTCGAAAGAAAATAATTCTCTGTTCGACGGACATAATCATCGGTACGAGAGTCAATTTCTCTGGTATATAAAAGATCGAAGAGTAGGAGAGGTAGATCGAAAAAGTAAAAAAAGAAAAAAAAAAGAAAAGAAAAGAAAAAAGAAAGAAGTAAGAAGAAGAAGAAGAAGAAGAAGAAAGTGGCAAAAAATTAAAAACAAAAATAACAAAAAAGCAAAAAAAAAAAAAAGAAAAGAAAAAAAGGAAAGAAAGAAGGAAAGAAAGAAAAAGAAAAAGAAATAAAAGAGAAGAAGAGAGATTTTCTGATGTTGTTAACTCGGCCGAGGCGTTTCGTGCGTGCGTGCGTGCGTGCGTGCGTGCGTGCGTGCGTGCGTTGGTTCGCTGTCACGCACGTTGCAAAGGAAAAAGAAAAAGAAGAAGAGAAGGAAGAAGAAGAAGGAAAAGAAGAAGAAGAAGAAGAAGAAGAAGAAGAAGACGATGGAGGATCAGAGAGGAAAGGAGAGGAATGAAGGGAGATCCTATCTATCCGAAGTGGCCTCGCCATTAACGTTGCCAGGACTTGGATGGTCTTGGACAAGACAGAAAGAAAGAAAGAAAGAAAGAAATAAAGAAAGAGACACATATATATATATATATATATATATATATATATATATATATATATACAGGAAAAAAAAAGAAAGAAAGAGAGAGAGAGAAGAAACGCCATACGCCATACGCCATACGTTACGTTTTGCAGGCAGAAGAAGACATATGTATGTACATAAGTTTCCTCGCGAGGTATTCGAAAAGAAAGATACAACTTTCTCGATTAGATTCTGAGACAATATAGTCGTCGTATATTGCATTTCGTTTCAGTTAGAGAAAACCATGCTTTCAACTCTACCGAATTTCCGATGCGTGGAAATAAGAGACAAAATAGAAGATGATAAAGAAAAAGAACGTGGCATTTATTTTTGCACCAAGTTGAAAAACCAACCACTCTTTGTCTCTTACCCTCTTACCTTCTTTATGTTCTTTCGTCTAATCACGTTTTTCTTTTTTCTTTTTTCTTTCTTTTTTTTTTTTTTGTCTTTTTCTCTTGTTATTTATTTACTTTTGTTCGTTCCTTCTTTCTTCCTTTCATTTCACTTTTTTTTTTATTCGCTTAATTTCTTTTTTTTTTTCCTCCTTTAATTTTATTTACCTTATCGATCATGTTAAATGTCATAAAGAGAAACGTCGCATTTGTCACGAGCAAGGAGGAACAGTCAATAATATTCGTGTTTGCCCAAGATTAACAAAATAATGTTCTATATACTGTCTATATATATATATATATATATATATATATATATGTAAGTATGTAAAGTTTAATTGTAATATATCATTTATATCATTGATTAATCATGACGATAAAAATTCTTTAATATTAATATAATTATGCTAACAATAATGTCCCCGTTACATATGTAATGTAAATAAATATTACAGTTCCTATTTTCTCGATTCGTTGATATATATATATATATATATTTTTTTTTTGTTTGTTTGTTTGTAGTAGTAATAAAAAAAGAAGAAGAAAAACCAGCAGTATCAACAACAACAACAACAACAATAACAATAATAAAAATTCAATTGATATGCATAACAAGAAAATACTGATGAAGTTTACGCTATGCTTCATCATTTCGTTGTTCATTATTCATCCACGTGTTCGCATAATCATTAAACAATACAATGACACAATCAACGTATATATAGATATTTATACGAAGTCGTTAACATTCACTTACGTATCTTTTTTTCTATTAATTCATTAATGACCACATAAGGAAACTAAGAGAGAATGAAATAAATAAATTGATTAATTAATTAAATTAATGAAAAAAAGAAAATAAAGAAAATAAAATAAATAAATAAATAAATAAATCCTATTAAGTTGAGTTAAAGACAAAAACTTTATTGGAATTAAACGATCTCGTGTGTCCTTACGAACGAATAGAATCCATGTTATTCGTTTTATTAAAAGAACGCAAAACATTGCATAATTTTTCGTCGTTATGCAAGGACGTGCGCCGAACGTTATGCAATAAAGATCGCGCGTGCGTATTATCAATCGTTAGAAAGAAACATTGGATTTATGCCGATCTAGGAAGGAGAGATCTCTCTCTCTCTCTCTCTCTCTTTGTTTCTCATCTTCTTAATCCTCCATAATCCTTCATATCCTTTTTCATATCCCCCGTCATCATCGTCATATCACAGTCATCATCATCATTTTCGCTCAACGATTTCGCATATTCGATCGTTTAAGTTTGTCCTTTTCTAAAGGAATCCATGAAGAAATAAATTTAAAAGTGACCCGCGCTAAATCCAGGTACGAGTTGATCTTTCGTTAAAAGAAAAGAAAAGGAAAGAAAAAAAAGAAAATAATGATAATAATATTAAAAAAAAAAAAAAAAAAAAAAAAAAAGAAAGAAAGAAAAAAAAAGAGATAATTCTTCTACGGAGCAATTTGCAACGCGTGTAACGTGTAAAAAGAAACGGATAATAGAAAAAAGAAAAAGAGAGAGAGAGAAAAGAGGAAAGAAGATAATACGAACGGCGAAAAAGAGAAAGATAGTATACAGATAGTGAATCTCTTGGAGAACGCAACGTGATTTAAAGGTAAAATAATTTTTACCTATGCGAATCGAACATTTATCTTAGACAAAAAAGAAAGAAAGGAAAACGATAAATAAAATAAATAGACAATTGTCATATAGTAATTTACGAAGTTTATAATGAAGCGTAAGAATAATAGTGTGTGTTAGAAAGAAAGACAGAGAGAGACAGAGAGAGAGAGAGAGAGAGAGAGAGAAAGAGAGAGAGAGAGAGAGAGAGAGAGAATAAGAAGACGACGGCAATATAGTGAATCTCATGGAGTACGCAATACGATTTAAGGGGAAATAATAATTTTTTACTTACGTAAAAATTGAGATTTATGTCGGACGTTTTTCTTTTTTTTTTTTCTTTTTTCTCTCTTTCTTTTTTTTTTTTTTTTTTTTTTTTGGTTAAAAAAATAAAATCAAAAGAAAAGAAAAAAGACAGAGAAAGAAAAGAAACACAAATGAAGCGATAATTTTTCATCGGTAAATAATAATTTTTTAAGTGTATAACGCTTAAGAAGTAAACATGAAAGAGGAAAGAATGACAGAGAAAAAAAAAAGAAAAGAAAAGAAAAAGAAAAAGAAAAAGAAAAAGAAGAGAAGAAAATATGTACGTATAGTGAGAAAGAGTCGGGCGAAGAAAGATAGTGAATCTCTTAGGAACGCAGATGATTTAAAAATACATTTTATATTGTATATGCTTTTTTTACCAGATAACACTTTTCTCTCTCTCACATTTTATTTATATATATTATATATATTATATATATTTTATATATATATATATATA
>NC_062189.1:1273729-1281229 GCF_912470025.1 Vespa velutina | reverse complement strand
GAGATAGTTTAATCTAAGAAAAAAAAGAAGAAGAAAGTGAAAAAAAGGAAATGAAAAGATTATTTCGAAATGATTAAAAATTTGTTTCGTTATAAACGTTCGAACGATCCAAGGAAGAATTCGAAGTTCCTTAAAAATTTGTTTTGTAATATTTTGTTTTTTTCTTTTTTTTTTTTTTTTTTTTTTTTTACGAACAAACGAAACGTTGATTATCTGATGATCGTAAAAAATAAAAAAAAGAAAAAGGGATATAAGTTATGTATGGTATGTATATGTAAAAAAATTTGATAAAATTTTTCTTTTTCGTCAAACAATAATATTCAAAGGATACTGTTTAATTATCTTACACGTGAAATATTATGCTTCATTGTCGCTCCTTTGTCTGAGATTCTGATAATACAACTCGAAATTAATAATTTCGATCGTATAGGAAGAAAAAAACACTTCTAAAAATCTAACTTAATGTATATTTCATAAGTCCAATGTGAACGACAAGACATATGTATCTATACATGCATAGGGTTCACATCGACTTTCATCACTTCCACAATATTTTAAAACTAAAACTTGATCTTATGTATAATATATACTTACGTACGTATATACGTATTCAATACATATATATATATATATATATATATATATATATATGTGTGTGTATGTGTGCGTGTGTGTGTATATCTACGTTGTACATTAAAATTTTAATATTACATAAGTACATAAGTGTTACGCTCTCTCTCTTTCTCTCTCTCTGGCTCTCTGTCTCTCTCTCTCTCTCTCTCTATTTATGAATCTATCTATGTATCTATCTATCTCTTTCTCTCTTTATATCTTCAAAACTAATTATTATTCTGACATATACCTACTCTTTTGCTCGACCAGCTCGAGAATTATGAATCGAAGAGATCAAAGGAATAGGAAAATTAAAGTGAAGATGGATCAGACAGAGACAGAGAGAGAGAGAGAGAGAGAGAGAGAGAGACAAAAAGAGAGAGAAAGAGAGAGAGAGAGAGAAGATTCGAACGTTAAGTGTTCGCATGCGGTGAAAACGTGAGAAGGAAAGAACGATGGATACGAGAATGAGAAGTTAGTGGAGAAGGAGAGCCGAAAGGGACGACGGAGCATATTTAAGGACAGTCTGAATATTCGACCAGCCGTACCCTGAGGGAACGACGATAGAACTTGGTTTTAAAATGAAAAAAGAGAAAGACAGAGCGAACAGAGAGAGAGAGAGAGAGAGAGAGAGAGAGAAAAAGAGAGAGAAATCAAGTCTCTCTTTCTCTCTCTCTCTCTCTCTCTCTCTCTCTCTCTCTCTGTATATATGTCGGTCTTTCTTTCTCTCAAAGTCACGTTTCGAAGGCTCCCCAGGTTGCGTTTGAATAGCTAATGTTGCGTGCGCGATGCCAAAACGGCTCTCTGTGGTTCTCTCTCGCAGAGCAACTGCATGCGTGAGTGCGTTTCTTTCTCTCTCTCTCTCTCTCTCTCTCTCTCTCTCTCTCTTTCTTTTTCTTTTCCTTTTTATCCTTACATAGGTATACACAGGGTATGCCTGGTAATAAGTCCATCTCGAAATATTTTATTAATCTTTTTGAATGAGAAAAAGTGTGTTGCACGTTCATGACCGTACGTACCTACATACATGCTCTAACGTAAGGTGCATTAGCCTCTTAAACTCTGATAAAAGGTGGAAGACGTAGTAGGGAGAAGGGAGATAAGGAACGCTCTTAATCGCATTTACAAAAATATTTTTAAAACGACCAACCTTATCTCTTCCTCTTGTGAAGGACAATATTAAAATAATAAAAAAAAAAAAAAAAAAAAAAAAAAAACAAACAAACACAAAAAAAAGAGAAAAAAAAGAAAATGAATAAATAAAAACGAAAGAGAGAAAAAAGTATGAATGAATTTGATTAACTGAAACATCTACATACTTGTAACTTCGTATATCCTATAATGACATTTATTGCGCTTAATTGAAGGCTATCAAAATTGATAAATACGGGACCAGTTGTTGCTGCATCTTTCAAATCATTTCGAATAATTATTCTTCATTTGTTTTCTTTCTTTTTTTTTTTTTTTTCTCTTCAATAGAATTTCCTCGAATTCGTTGTACAAATTTCAATTAAACGAATCACTCGTACGTATATTCAAATTGCTTGATCGATCTTCGATTGATCGATCTTCGACGAGGAGGAAGTAATCTCGAGATGTATCGAACTAAAAAGCGTAAGTATATACTTACTCGGAGAGAAAAAAGGAGAAAAGTAAAGAAAAAGTGAGAAAAAAAGAAACCAACTCTCCCGACCGAGAGAAATAATAAAGAAATCGTTTTCTTTCGATGAAGAACTTTTCAGAGAAAGAGAGAGAGAGAGAGAAGAAAGAGGCCGATCTTTCTTTTTTTTATTTTCTTTTGTTCCAATTTTTTTTTTATGCCGAAGGAACAAAAGACGTAAGCAAAACGTAGACAGAGATTTCGTAAATTTCTCGAGTCGAAATTCAATGCGATCGAATTAGTATGAATGCGTATGAAAAAGCAAACCCAAACGCAAACGCAAACGGAGAGAAGCAGCTCCGATGTTTGCACCCGAATAAATGCTGAAAAGCGGAAAGAACGATAAAGTAAGTGAGATAGAAAGATAAAGAGATAAAGAGAGAGAGAGAAAGAGAGAAAGAGAGAAATATGTATATATCTATATAGAGAGAGAAAAAGAGACATATATATATATACATATATACAGAAATAAAGAGAAAGAGAGAGAGAGAGCGAGAGATAGAGAGAGAGAGAAAATCCAAAGTGTATAAGTGCGCTGTAGGAAAGTGGGCTAAAAAATGCTGGAGCAGTGGTGGTGGTGGTGGTGGTGGTGGTGTTGTAGGTGGTACTCGTGCTGGTCGGTGGTGCAGCCGGTGGTGGTGGTGGTGGTGGTGGTGGTGGTGGTGGTGGTGGTGGTTGGTGGTTGGTGCTGGTGGACGAGCAGAAGCGGGCGAAATATTTAGCCGAGTACGTTCCATAAACACGTAGAATCAATATCGAGCAAGACCACCACTTGCGCCATGCAAAACACAGATCTCTTTCTCTCTCTCTCTCTCTCTCTCTCTTTCTCTTTCTCGCGCGAGCGAGCGAGGAAACGCTCGTCCTGGGCGCGTGTGCGTGTCGTTACATGCAGTTTATCCAACACGGACGTCTACTTAAAGCGTCCGATAGGAACGGTTAAAATTTCATTCGAGGTCGGGCCCGCGTAATACCTACTTTGCACGATCTAGTTGGGTATTAATAGATTAGCGCTCGGAGGACTAGTAAAGAAAGAAAGAAAGAAAGATAGATAGAGAGAGAGAGAGAGAGAGAGAGAGAGAGAGAAAGAGAAAAGTAGATAGATAAATAGATAAAGAGAGAGAGAGAGAGAGAGAGAGAGAGAGAGGGCCATCTATTATTTTCTTTGTAATTATCTTAAGGAATTGGAATAGTTACCGTTGAAATATTTACGTGTGATTGAAGAAAAGCAATTTTCAAATTTTCGGACAAACATTCGTTCGAGGAATTACATAGAAGTGTGTCAAGATGCGCGAAAAGATAGATAAATAGATAAATAGAGAGATGAATGAATGGATGATTGGATTGATGAATTGATAAATAGATGAATTAAGTTTATTATTAATGTCCAGACTTGTATCGTTTCAAACGTTAAATATATCTATCTAACAAAGCTAATAGAAATCACAATAATAATAACAACAATAATAATAATAATAATAATAATAATAATAATAATAATAATAATAATAATAATAATAAGATGTAAGATAGTGTATTAAATAAACGTATTAGTGTGAAGGAAAATAAGAATATCGTATATAAAAATAAAACATAATAATACAACATAATATAATATAATAGAAAATAGAAAAAAAATAAAATATTATAGAATAAAGTAAATAAATTTACTTAAAGAAGAAAAAGGAAGAATATGAAGAGAGATAAATCGTATTTGCCCTTTGAAAGAGAGATTTCGTGATCTCTCTTTCTATCTCTATCTCTGTCTATCTATCTCTATCAATCTCTATCTATATATCCATATATATATATATATATATATATTTCTCTTTCCCTCTCGTGTGGCCTTCTCGCGCGAAGGAAAGAAACTCTCTTCGAGCTTCTCTCGCACGTTTTCTATCCTATCCAACGCAGTTTAATACCTAACCTAACGGTCGCGTCCTTCGAGCACGCAGAACTCGGCCTCGTTCGCCCTCGCAGGATCTCTGCATTCTAACTAAACACGCGATCGAAGCTCGGTCTGCCTTCTCCCGATGCTTCCGAGACCCGCAAATAGGTCCTATTCATTTACCTTATTTCGCAATGGTAATAAACCTCACGCAGAAACCGTCTGCCGTATCTTTTTTTTCTCTCTCTCTCTCTTTCTCTCATTCTCTGTCTCTCTCTCTCTCTCTCTCTCTCTCTCTCTCTCTCTCTCTCTATGTCTATCTCTTTAAACTCATTCGCTCGCTCGGTCGCTCTTATCGTTCTCTCACCAAAACACTAGTGAATTTCTTAACATCCAATAGCCCCCAGTCTCATTCCTTTAAATGCCTCACGCATAAACGCGCGTAACTTATTTACGAGCGGTTTGATGACTTATAAATTCAAATATCATGCCTAAGGATACCCTTAACGATCACCCTCTCTCATTCACTCTCATCCCTTCCCAATCCCATCTCTTTATCACGATCGTTTTCTTTTACTTACGTCCGTACTTACTTGTTACCTAGCAAAAAGAACGAACAGAAAAATAAAGTAAAATTAATTATGAAAATATTTTCAATCGCAAAAGAGATAAATAGATAAACAGAGATAGGTAGGTAGGTAGAGAGAGAGAGAGAGAGAGAGAGAGATAGATTTTTATTTTCATCTTTATATCTACTATAAATATACAATGACTAATACATATGTATGATTCAATCATCAACTATAACATGTACGTCAATTCATAAGGGAAATACGCGAAAGTTTGTAGGTAAAATAAAAAGAAAAACAAAAATATACGAAACAAAGAATGTATACAGATTTGTGACTTATATTATACGGTGAAAATATAAAAGGCATAAGTTACGTTCTCGAGTAAATAGAAAAAATGTGTTTACATTGTAGAAACGTTAAACGTAAAACGTTAAACCAAACCACTACTACTCGTTCGACTCCTTATGTTAGTCGGTTGGAGAGATACACTGTCAGTGAGAGAGAGAGAGAGAGAGAGAGAGAGAGAGAGAGAGAGAGAGAGAGAGAGAGAAAGAGCGAACGAGAGAACGAACAAGAGAGAGAAAAAGAGAGAGAGAGAGAAAGAGGCAGAGTGAATATCGCATAGGTGACATTTTCCACAGAGAACTCTCTACAAAGTTTACGAGAAATAGAGAATTATCGTGAGTATTAATATATGTACATTATATATATATATATATATATATATATATTTTTTTTTTTTTTTTTTTTTTTTTATCATTTAATAAAATAATCCGTAAGAACTATTTACTATTTTTCCAAACAACTTTATATTATACCCAACGTGCCATGTAAACTATAATAATAATTATTATTACCTTATTTCCTTTTCAGTTCTTCTCTCTCTCTCTCTCTCTCTCTCTTTTCTTTCAACATTTAATAAGACAATCCATAGGAACTATCCACTATGTTTTCTAACAACTAAACATTATATCTAACGTGTCATGTAAACTATAATAATAATAATTATTATTATTATTATTATTATATTTCCTTTCAACTTCTCTCTCTCTCTCTCTCTCTCTCTCTCTCCCTCTTTCTCCCTTTCTCTCTCATGTTTCTTTTTCTTTTTTTTTTCACGTTATTCCTTTCCTTTTTTCCGAAACGGTAACTTTCTCCTCACGTTTGCTTTTCGTTCAGTTCGTTCGTTCATTCGTTCGTTCAGTTCGTTTGTTCGTTCATTCGTTCGTTCGTTCGTTCGTTCATTCGTACCGAAACCAAGCATGCGTTCCTACGAAACGTCCTGTCAAACTTCTTGATAGATATCTAATTAAAAACGGGGTTATGTATTCATGTATATATACGTGTGTACACTAACGCGTGGAATACATACTTACCTACATACGTACATGCATACATACGTACACACATATATACGTACATGCAAACATATATATGTATATATATATATATATATACATATATGTATAGCTGCAAGTTTGCACCTAGGAATAATATCGTCGTCCTGTTAGGACGACTCGATCGAGCATACACGCGTGTCATGATAACATAGTCATATAGTTTAAAACGTTATCCATAACTTTCGTTCTAATTAATCGTATCAAGTCATTTAATATATACACATCATATCTTCCATTTTATAATAATATTAATCATATTCTTATAGGATCTCGAAAAAGAACGATCGATCTTTATAATTGATTTTAGAATTTTTCCAATCACCTTCTTCTCTCGTACAATTTATATTTTTATTTATTATTCGACGAACGAACAGATTGAAAAGATGATGATTGAAAAGAAAGTATTTTTTTCCTTCCTGATTCACATAAATTTATGTTTTAATAAAGTATCGTTTAGAATCGTTAGGGAAATAATTGATGAAATTAAAATTAACAAATATTCTTTATCCTTTTCTTTTTACTTTCTTCTTTTTACTCAAGTGCATTCACCTATAAACCATTATAATTATTAGCTATATAAAATAAGTATGATGTCTTGTTGTTTTCTTACTTTTATCTCTCTCTCTCTCTTTCTGTCTCAACGTAACGTTATTTTTGCGTTCTGAAAATTGACAAAAACTGGACGGTCATCGTTTCAGGGAGGGTTTCGTTCAACCCCCACCTACCAGACAACCTTTACCTTCTCTTATATCTTTCCCTCTCTCTCTCTCTCTCTCTCTCTCTCTCTCTCTCTTTCTCTCGCTCTCTCTCTTTCTTTCTTCATCTTCGTTTTACATTGTCCTCCGATCTCGAAATAAGAAAGAAAGAAAGAAAGAGAGAGAGAGAGAGAGAGAGAGAGAGAATCTTCTTAATCTTTCTTTTATAATATACCATCGACACACAACACACACACACACACACATATACACACGCACGCGCGCATAGACAGTACATAAAATAATTTACACTTTAATGTGATCCAGAAAATCGCAAAGAAAAAAAGAAGAAGAAAAAAAGAGGAAAAATAAAATTGATACATGAAACATGAAAGATTTATAATTTCTACTTTGATATACGTGCATAAAGTCTCCGATCATCATCGAGATAATACAATAATTTTGTCGATTTTCGTGGCAAAAAAAAAAAAAGGAAAAAAAAGGAAGAAGAAGAAAAACGAGAGAAAAAAGAAAAAAGAATGAAAAGAAAACGTCTCTCTTGTGCAAATATAATAACACGTTCTCGGCGATGAAGAAAAGATTCTCTTCGGCTTTAGTGTGGTATTGGTAGACCATTATATATATATATATATATATATATATATATATATATATA
>NC_062189.1:1266229-1271229 GCF_912470025.1 Vespa velutina | reverse complement strand
CTCCCTCTCTCTCTTTCTATCTGTCCGTCTGTCTATCTGTCTGTCTTTGTCTACCAGTCTCCGCCATTCTTATTCAGTGTACCTCGCTCCCGTGCCTTCCTTTCACTGGCACCGACCACTTCCAATGCAACCTCCAGGCCTCCCAGCTTGTATATACATTAGTCTCCTTACGCACCTTTCTTGATTTTCTTACAGAAAGGATCCGCGCCATCGTCGCCTCGAGACTCGGACAAGTTCATGGCTGATCATTGTCTTCTCCTCTCTTTCTCTCTCTCTCTCTCTTTCTCTCTTTGTCTCTCTCTCTCTCTCTCTCTCTTTGTCTCTCTTTTTTATTTCTTATTACAATAAATTTTTCAATGAATTTATTTCGAATATATGTCATTTCGATTGTTATATACATATATTATATTAACGCTGACTGGCATATATAATAATGAATAATATAAGACTTTATCTTAATTTATTGTTAATGATCGGAATGAAAATCGTTATTAAATTATTAAACGTTATAAGAAAATTGAAAATAATAATTGAGCGAATAGTTATGTAACGCGATAAATCTTATATATTATTTTTATACTTTGAATAATTACATACGTCGTATTTAGTTGAAAATAAAAAAAAAAAAAAAAAAAATAAACTGATCATAAATGTGTTTAATATTTTTAATGATATGGATATAGATAATATGTAGTAATGATATAAAATACATACACATAGAAGGATTCTATATATATATATATATATATATATATATATATATATATATATTATGACAAATTTTAATGGATTGTATTGTATATATGAAAAATGAAAAAGATAATAAAATGAAAATAAAGAAAAATTGTTTAATCTCTTATCACGGATATATATACTATGTCGATAATCATTTGTCATAAATCTACGACAATGTTTTCTCTATTTCATATCGAGAATATGCTCTATCCGTCGTTTTAAAAGAATAACGAAGGATATGTTACATATATACGTTTAATTAAGATGAAAGAATTCTAACGTTTAACTGTAAGTAATGATGCAATAGAAAACGAACGAAATCATTTTCAATCTTTAATCGATCTAAATTAAATTCAAGAAATTCTCTTTTTTCTTCATTACTTTTCCTTTTTCTTCTTCCTTCCTTTATCCTCGTTATTCTCGCGACATTTGCGTTTGTTAATTAAAGATAGACAAAATAGAATGAAAAATAGAAAAAAAGAGAAAAAGAGAAGAATTATATCGACCAATTGTTTTTCAACGATAGTACCAGCGTTATAACAATAAGGGCGAGAAGGACAAAAAGAGAAAAAAAAAACGAACGAAAAAGAAAAGAAGAAAAATAATAAAAAGAAAAGGAAAAGGGATAAAAAAAGAAGTAGTAAGGAAAAAAATTATGGTGATTCATAACAGGTCCGAATAGCATACTCGTTTACTCTTACGAGTAGATACATACCGTTCGTTTCGTTCGGTTCGGTGCGACTAATACTTACTTCACCTTGACTATTACTGCCAACTACTACTAGTACTACTAATACCACTACTACTACTACTAATACTGCTACTATTAAATACTCTAAGGAAGTCTATCCAATAAGACTGATACATGAGATCAGCCATAGGTTTGCGCTTTGTAACTAACTACGACGTCGTCTCGTCCATTTCGATAGACGCCACGTGCCCGACGCCCGACGGAGTAATTTAAAATGCGATTTTAAATCTGAGAATAATTATTTTTTTCTGATACAAACAAAGATACAAGCAGATACTTACGTATGTATGTATACTCCATGTATGTATTATCACACGTATCTTTTTCTATTCTTCTCTACTTTTTCTCCTCTTTTTTTCCTCTTTTCTTCTTCTTCTCCTTCTTCTTCTTCGTCTTCTTCCTTTTTTTTTTTTTTTTTCGTTCACGTTGCTCAACTAGTATCGCATTTATAAATCACGCGTTCGACGACGCGTGTTAGTTAAAAAAAAAAAAAAAAAAAAAAAAAAAAAAAAAAAAAAAAAAAAAAAAAAGAAAAAGGAGGAAAAAAAAAAAGAAACAAGCAACGATCCGAAGATTTTCATTTTCACGTTCTTGTATCGCCAAATGTATTTTATCAAAATAAAATAAGATCAAATAAAACGTAAAGAAAGAAAAAGAAAAGAAAAGAAAAAAAAGAAAGAGGGAAAGGAGAGAGAAAGAGAGAACAATTTTCCTTCATTCCTTTTTTACTTTCCTTTTTATCTCTTGCAATTTCATTGCCATCGAGTGGTTGACCTACATACATTATATCGATCTCGATTCGAAGTAAAAGATAAAAAGAAAAAGAAAGAAGAGCGGGGGGAGAATGAAGAGAAAAAAAGAAAGAGAGAGAGAGAGAGAGAGAGAGAGAGAGAGAAAATAAAATTTTAAAGAAGAGAGAAAAATATAAGAGAGAAGAAAGGAAAGAAAGGAAAAGAGAGATTAACGCGAAGAAAGAGAAGGAAAATAAGTGGAAATAGGAGGATTGAGGGGAAATACGTAAATAAATAAATAAATAAATAAATAAATAAATAAATAAATAAATAAAAAAATAAGAAAACAGATAAGAAAAATTAAATTGCGATAATAATAATAATGATAATAATAATAACGATAATAATAATAACGATAATAATAATAACGATAATAATAATAACGATAATAATAATAATAAAAGAAAGATATAATAGTGTCGAGTAATAAAACGGGTGAAAGAAAGTTTTGCAACGAACACGTAGCAGTTTTACTCTACCCCCGGACTATTTGGTTTGGATAAAGAGCTACCTGTTTGTTTACGTTTCGCTTTCAGCCGTTTGTACTCTCTCTCGACGTTGCACACACTGTTGCGGTGTGCATATACTCTCTCTCTCTCTCTCTCCTATTCTCTACTCTTAACTATATATGTATATATAATATATATATATATATATATATATATATATATATATATATATATATTATATATATATATATGTATATGTATATATATGATTGTACGCATGTATACTTGCTTCGCGAACGATAAGCAGCAGCCGGTACGGCGTGTGCATGCAATCAGTAACGAGAGAGACAGAGAGAGAGAGAGAGAGGGAGAGAGAGAGAGAAAGAGAGAGTTTGGCGGACATACACCTACTCGTTGCAATTTCAAATTGAAATCTCACTGGACAACAAAAGTGTCGACGTTCGAAATTGTTCGAAAAAAGTTTTCTCTCTCTCTCTCTCTCTTTTTCTCTGTTTCTCTTTGTCTCTCTCTCTCTCTCTCTCTCTCTCTCTCTCTCTCTCTCTCTCTCCTTTTGTCTCTATCTATTTACTTACTTATATACGTAATACATGTAATATATACGATATAAATAAACTTGTATCATATTTTCTCGTTAATTGTTTGATTTAACATAATGTACTATTTCAAACGTAATATAATTCTACATTATAGGAATTGTCTCTGAATGAAATAACGAAAGAGGAACTAAACAATTTATGTCCCTTTTTATTCCTCCCTCCTTTCTACGCTTCCACTCTCCAAACTCTTTATTTTTTTTCTATCGTAGTTACGAGAAATTCGGAAAATAAATGAATATTGATTTTACGATTTAAATGGTATCATAATTATAAACGACGTAGAACAATGTTGTTAGATATGTAACGTTACAATATTTATTAACCCAAGAAGATTAACGGTAATATTAGTAATAACAACAACAATAATAATAATAATAATAATAATAACAATATTTAAATTAAAATAAAAAAAATATATATATATATATATATATATATGTAACAACGTACCTATATATGTATTATCTCAATTATTCCGATTTTTCGATAAAATTTGTTTGATATTTACATTAGTCTCTCTCTCTCTCTCTCTCTCTCTCTCTATCTTTTTCTTTTTACCATCCCCTCTCCCTTCTCTAAACCACTCTATCTTGTCATGTTAACGAGCCACTAATAAGCACTCTTATTGTTAGCACGAAACGAATCGCTAAAGTTCGATTCTCACTTGTGAACAACATTGAGGATCTGTTGAGACTTAGTTCGACGTAAAAACGATAAGGAGAGAGGGAAAAAAAAAGGAAACGATAAAAAAGGAAAAAGGAAGAAAAAAAGATCTTAAAAAAAAAAAAAAGAAAAAAGACAAGAAAAAGAAAAAAGAAGAATAAAAAAATACACACTTTTACGGGACGGAAGAAAGAGACGGAGACAAAGAGAAAGATAAACAGACAGTGAGTGAGAAAGAGAGAACAGAGAGAGAGAGAGAGAGAGAGAGAGAGAGCGTTAGATAAACATGATTTAACGATCAATTAAAGTATCAACATACCTCGGTATATAAATTTTGTATCGCTCTAAGGACATAAGTACGAGTCCTTTCACCGGTTAAAATGCATCGACGCTTTACGCGTGTACGTAAATACGTATATATATATATGTGTGTACGTAGATGCGTATGTATGTATGTACGTGCGTAATATATATATATATATATATATATATATATATATATGCATAAACGAACGGGTATCGTTTGCGTGCCGCTTAGTCGCGGTTTTGCTCGACGAAAAGAATCTCCTCTCCCTTTCTCCTTTTGTTTTTTCATCCTGTCTCCCTCCCTCCTCCCAAGTCCGTCCTTCTCTCGTTTTCCCCTCCCCTCCTCACCCCCACCTAACCACCCTCCCCCCACCACCACACCATTACCCATAATTTTTATATTCTTTTACATTCTTTCTTTTTAACGTTCATCGTCGGAATTTTGGCAGGTGTGTTACCGAACGGCAAAGAACCGACACGCGAACTTCATATACTAGAGCCTTTTTTCCTTTTCTTTTTTTTTTTTTATTTTTTTTTTATTTTTTGTTTTGTTTTGTTTTTCTTCTTCTCTTTCTTATATATATATATATATATATATATATATATATATATATATATGTGTGTGTGTGTGTGTGTGTGTGTATCTTTTCCTCTTTCTCTGTTTTTCTTTCTCTCTCTCTCTCTCTCT
>NC_062189.1:1246229-1251229 GCF_912470025.1 Vespa velutina | reverse complement strand
ACGATAAATCACGCGCGCACGCGTGCATCCACGCGCGCGCATTAATCCGCGCGTCATCGTCTTCTCATCGTTGTTGCGTCGGATGGAAGAGGAGAGGTTTGATGCGATACCGTTCGTATGTAATACCGTCCGGCACGATTCGCGTTACCTAAGAAATCTATATAGTCTCTATAACAGAGAGAGAGAGAGAGAGATATGCATATGTCTATATTTGTGTGTGTGTGTGTGTATATCTATATAGATAGAAAGAGAGAGAGAGAGAGAGAGTGATATACATACATCGACTTGAAGTATTTCGCGCTGTATACGATTTCGTCTCTCTTTTTATGTGTTAGTCAACATTATATATCTATCTATGTATATACATATATGTATATGTATATGTATATATGCATACAGATATATAAAAAGAAATATATATATATATATATATATATATATATATATATATGTTTATAGATACATATGTGCGTGCATATAAATTATAAATCTGTATATATATGTACATATATGTATGTATATATGCATAATATGTACGAAAAGGCATATCGCAAATAGATAAAAGTATAGTTTTCTTGGACGAACATCGATGCCACCTGGCCGTACGCGTTTAGACCTTTTCTACTCAGAAAGTCAGACGCACGGCGCATCATGCGACGACGCGTATGCCTCGTGGTGTCGTTTTGTAATTTTCTCTAGATATAGATCATTCTCGATCAATCGCAACTCTTCCATCTCTCTCTCTCTCTCTCTCTCTCTCTCTCTGGGTCTATCTATCTATCTTATTGCGTACTCGACGATCCTAGAAAAGCCATTTTCTTCGTGAGCTAATCTTAGAAAAGACCAGAGTAAGTACTTAGAAGGGAATTCCCTTTATACCCGTGAAATCAATTTAATTATGGACTTTATATAATCAAGGAGATTTTCTTTTCTTTTTTTTCTCTCTCGTTTCTTTTTTCTTGGTTTCTTTTATTTTTACAATAATATGATAAAAGTAAGCGTAGTTCGGTGATCTATTTCTCTTTTATTTCTTTCCTTCATTCTGTTTTCTTTTTTCTTTTTTCTTTACTCTTTTAAAAATACAATAACATTTCACGTAGATTTCGCAAAAAGGAGAAAGAAAATTAACAAAAGGACAATTAGGCACATTAAAAGATCGAGCGAAAGAGAAAGAGATAGGAAAAGAGAGAGAGAGAGAGAGAGAGAGAGATGGAAGAAGGTTGATTTTCAAGAAAAGAGAGTGTAAAGTTTGTGCGTAGGACGACGCATTTACGCGCTAGCCCTTCTTTTTTTCGCGTTGCACCGAAGTGGACCACCGTGCGGCTCGACGAATCGCTCGCTCGAGAGAGCGGGAAAGAGTGAAGGAGAGAGAGAACGAAGTAGGGGTATATAGGAAGAGTGAGAGCGACCGTGCGAGCGAGCGAGACAGAGACAGAAAGAAAGAGAGAGAGAGAGAGAGAGAGAGAGGTAGAGGGAGAAAGACGGATCCGCGAGCTTCGTGTTCCCTCTCTCTACTTCTTTCTCTCTCTCTCTCTCTCTTTCTCCCTCTCTCTCTTTCTCCCTCTCTCTTTCTCCCTCTCTCTCTCTCTCTCTCTCTCTCTCGCGCTCGCTCGCTCACTCACTCACTCACTCTCGGAGGAAGAGTGTGCGTGGTGGTTGTGCGCGTGTGCGCCTATGCGCGTGAGCGTTTCACACCTGACTACTACGCTAGTCAAGTTGCCGACCGTGTACGAGTAAACTATAACTGTTAAATAATCATTATTATAATACGATATTGATCAATAAAATCTTTATTCGTCTGATAAATAATTATCGTTATTAATACCAATTAAAATCGTATAATCTACGATCGATTTATTATGTCGGTAAAGTGTGCGCGGCGGGCACGGTAGGTTAGTTGACCGCGGGGCCGAGCGAGCGCTGAGCTGACAGTAGGCCGGCGACGTCACAGTGGGCCGGTTGAGCCTTCCTTCGTTCGATTCAGGCAGGCTCTTCTATTCGTTTTACATGTAGCAAGGTAAATATTTATATGCGGAACATCCTTTCCGTTAACGTCGAGTGAAAATTACTGTTCGCGCGAAGAATTACGTCGGCGGAGTATTGTTTCTTCTTATTCTTCTTTCTTCTTCTTTCTTCTTTCTTCTTCTTCTTCTTCTTCTTCTTCTTCTTCATTTTTTGTTCTCCTTCTTCTTTCTGTCTTTTTTCTTTTTTTTCTTTTTCTCTTTTTTGTTGCTTTTTGATTTTCCAAATCCACAACGCGAAAGAAAGAACGAATGAAAAGAAATAAAGAGATAGGAAGGAAGGAAGGAAGGAAGGAAGGAAATAAGAATGGAATGTGTTTATATGTTTTAACGACGAACTACCATCCGGAAAGATTGAGTGCTCGTGAGGGGGAAAATGAAGGAGGAGACAAAATATATTCAACAACGACGACGACTACGACTACGACTACGACTACGACGACGACGATGACGACTACGACGTCTGCGACGATTTTTGAAAATTATTATTACGCGCATACACGTACATACGAACGTGTATTCGGAATGGTGTAAGATAGATAGATAGATAGATAGATAGATAGAGAGAGAGAGAGAGAAAGAGATATACACACAGAGAGAGAAAGAAAGAGAGAAAGAGAGAGAGAGAGAGAGAGAGAGAGAGATTTTCACTTTTCATCTTTCGTGCGTACGCGCGCGGAACACGCGAGTCTTCTCCTTTTTTTCTTTTCTTTTTTTTTTCCTTTTCCTTCCTCCCCTCTTCTTCCTCTTCTTTCGTCTTTTTTTTTTTTTTTTTTTTTTTTTCTTAACATTTGTTGCACTGTATTATCTTTTTTCGTTTCTTTCAACGCGTACAACGAAGAAACGTCGTCCTCGTCCTCATCTACGTCTACGTAATAGTTTGTCGATTGTTATTGGTTGTTACATTCTTCAATGATATTTATTTAAACCTATGTGTTTCGAGACGACAAGGAGAAACAATGACGAGCATGACGGTTACTACGATCGACGACGATAACGTGGAGAACAGAAAATGGAAAATGGTGACGGCGGAGAATGGTTTTTTTTCGTTAAGTGAAATTTAAAAGGAACGTAGAAAGAAGAAAAAGAGACAAAGAGAGAGAGAGAGAGAGAGAGAGAGAGAGAGAGAGAGAGAGAAAGGGAGAGATTCGAAATGATAGAACAAAGAAAAAAATCGTCACGAATAGAAGATAAATCATTGACATTTATACAGAGACGACATTTTTTTATTTCCTCTTTTTTCCCTCTCTCTCTCTCTCTCTCTCTCTATCTATCTATCTATTTATCTATCTATCTATCTATCTATCAATCTATCTATCTATCTCCATATCTCTATATCTCTATATATCTCTATATCTGTTTATCTCGTAAGAAAAATAATAATCTGGTGAAATATAAAAATGAATTCGTGAATCTTCGTTTCCGACACCTATATTTTGGTGAAGAAGTAAAAGAAAAAGAGGGTGGGAAGGGAGGACGGAGGGGGATAGAAAAACGGGGGAAAGTGAGAGAAAGAGTGATGAGAAAAAGAGGGAGAGAAAGAGATGGAAAAAGAAAATACACGGAACACGAACGCACGCACGTACGTACGCACGCACGCACGCACGCATGCACGCACGCACGCACGCACGCACGCACGCACGCACGCACGTTTTATCCTCGGACGTCTACGATCGAGATGGATCATCGTCGTCATCGTCGAGTGACGATCGAGAGAAGGAATAATAATTCTACGACACGTGTCTTCGAAAGTAATCTCGAATCGGATCGAAGTTGAATTATTAATTAATTAATTAACGAATAAGAAATGAAGGATAGAAGGAAGGAAGTTACGAAGAGGACGAAGAAAGTAAGACGACCAGGATTAAAACGATGGTCTCTCTGTCTGTCTCTGTCTATCTATCTGTCTGTCTGTCTGTCTCTGTCTCTATCTCTGGCACATCGCCTATGAAATATTTTTTTCCGCGTGGGTGCACCCGCGTTTTCTCAAAGCATTTACGCGAATATATATCCGCCAACGTCATATATATATATATATATATATATATATATATATATATATATATATATACTTTGCCCCTCGTAGTTTTTCTAACTTTTTTTTACCAAAGAAAATTTAAGAAGGAATTAAACGTTAAACGTTTTAGATATATATCACGAAAAATTTGTCGAACCTTTTTAGTTAAACTATCATTCTGACGATACGTTTACTTTTCTTTTTTATTTCCTTCGTTTCTTTTCTTCCTTCTTTCTTTCTGTCTCTTTTTATTTTCTCGACGAAGGAAAGACGAAGAGAGATAGATAGATAGAGAGAGATAGATAGATAGAGAGAGAGAGAGAGAGAGAGAGAAAGAGAGAGAGAAAGAGAAAACGTCCGATGATCTCTTTCCTTTTGGCACGTCGCATCGACGTTTGTTTCTCCTCGACGGCCGATGGCCAGCCACGAGGAGCGTTTGCTCGGAGCGCGTTGCGCGATCCCGCGTCGGGAGACACGTGACGTGAGTGAAAAGTGCCTAACCGGGATGTTTCCGGTCGGTGCCAGACGAAAAGAGAGACAGAGAGATAAAAAGAAAGAGAGAGAGAGAGAGAGAGACATGCAGAGAGAAATAGTTTCATACGTGTATATACATGTATATATGTATATATATATATATAAAGAGAGAGAGAGAAAGAGAGTGTACAAATATTCTAATTGGGAATAACTATGAAAAAAAGAGTTTAGAAAACATCAGAGATAAAAACAAATAAAAAAAAAAAAAATGAGAAAGATATAGAAAAAGATACATAGAGAGAGAGAGAGAGAGAGAATAATCGTGGCATCCTTGTCTCGCGATCGTCACGATCGAGCGCGGTAAATTAGAAACTCTACCGTAGAGATCTCTGCTACCGTAAGTACGTAGAGCGATACGCTCCGTCGGATTCGCGCCAATTTCCACGCGAAGAACCTTACCCGACGTCTTGCCCTTCCTCCACCAACAG